>NW_026989232.1:0-63362 GCF_030222135.1 Aotus nancymaae
AACAACAGCCTAAAAGCAATAGCAGAAACAGTGCATCTATAACATGGAAGAAAGGTTTTTTTCAAACTCCTCTGCTGTGTGTTCATTCACCTAAGAGACTTCAATATATGCTCAGATTCAGCGAGTTACAAACACGTTTCTTCCAGGAGCTGCGTTTGCATATATCAGAGTGTACTGGGGTACAAAATGTAAAGAGAAATATCTGATTACACTTAGAAACCCGTTTCTTTTAGGAGCTGCGTTTGGATATTCCAGAGAGAATGAGAGTATATGCTGTAAAGAGAAATAACTGCTTCTAAAACCAAAAGGCAGCTATCTAACTGAATGCTTGTCAATGCGTGCACTCAACTTCCAGAGATAAACCCATGTGTGTATTCAGCATTGTGCAAACACTTTCTGTGCAGAGTCCCAAAACAGGCGTTTTCAGCCCAATACCGGCATATGGAAGAAACAGCAGAAAGCCCAGGGAAATATCTGCTTCTAAATCCAAAACGCAGCTATCTAACAGAACGGTTGTCAATGTGTGCACTCAACTTCCAGAGTTAAACCCGTGTGTGGATTCAGCAGTCTGCAAACACTTTCTGTGCAGAGTTTCAAAACAGACGTTTTCAGCCCATTACCGGCATATGGAAGAAACAGCAGAAAGCACAGGGAAATATCTGCTTCTAAATCCAAAACGCAGCTATCTAACAGAACGGTTGTCAATGTGTGCACTCAACTTCAAGAGTTAAACCCGTGTGTGGATTCAGCAGTCTGCAAACACTTTCTGTGCAGAGTTTCAAAACAGGCGTTTTCAGCCCAATACCGGCATATGGAAGAAACAGCAGAAAGCCCAGGGAAATATCTGCTTCTAAATCCAAAACGCAGCTATCTAACAGAACGGTTGTCAATGTGTGCACTCAACTTCCAGAGTTAAACCCGTGTGTGGATTCAGCAGTCTGCAAACACTTTCTGTGCAGAGTTTCAAAACAGGCGTTTTCAGCCCAATACCGGCATATGGAAGAAACAGCAGAAAGCCCAGGGAAATATCTGCTTCTAAATCCAAAACGCAGCTATCTAACAGAACGGTTGTCAATGTGTGCACTCAACTTCCAGAGTTAAACCCGTGTGTGGATTCAGCAGTCTGCAAACACTTTCTGTGCAGAGTTTCAAAACAGACGTTTTCAGCCCAATACCGGCATATGGAAGAAACAGCAGAAAGCCCAGGGAAATATCTGCTTCTAAATCCAAAACGCAGCTATCTAACAGAACGGTTGTCAATGTGTGCACTCAACTTCCAGAGTTAAACCCGTGTGTGGATTCAGCAGTCTGCAAACACTTTCTGTGCAGAGTTTCAAAACAG
Organism: Aotus nancymaae; assembly: GCF_030222135.1. Taxonomy (NCBI): domain Eukaryota; kingdom Metazoa; phylum Chordata; class Mammalia; order Primates; family Aotidae; genus Aotus; species Aotus nancymaae. The sequence continues at coordinate 1,343 of NW_026989232.1, forward strand.
AGGTTTTCAGCCCAATAAGGGCATATGGAAGAAACAGCAGAAAGCACAGGGAAATATCTGCTTCCAAATCCAAAACGGAGCTATCTAACAGAACGGTTGTCAATGTGTGCACTCAACTTCCAGAGTTAAACCCGTGTGTGGATTCAGCAGTCTGCAAACACTTTCTGTGCAGAGTTTCAAAACAGACGTTTTCAGCCCATTACCGGCATATGGAAGAAACAGCAGAAAGCACAGGGAAATATCTGCTTCTAAATCCAAAACGCAGCTATCTAACAGAACGGTTGTCAATGTGTGCACTCAACATCCAGAGTTAAACTCGTGTGTGGATTCAGCAGTCTGCAAACACTTTCTGTGCAGAGTTTCAAAACAGGCGTTTTCAGCCCAATACCGGCATATGGAAGAAACAGCAGAAAGCCCAGGGAAATATCTGCTTCTAAATCCAAAACGCAGTTATCTAACAGAATGGTTGTCAATGTGTGCACTCAACTTCCAGAGTTAAACCCGTGTGTGGATTCAGCAGTCTGCAAACACTTTCTGTGCAGAGTTTCAAAACAGACGTTTTCAGCCCATTACCGGCATATGGAAGAAACAGAAGAAAGCACAGGGAAATATCTGCTTCTAAATCCAAAACGCAGCTATCTAACAGAACGGTTGTCAATGTGTGCACTCAACTTCCAGAGTTAAACCCGTGTGTGGATTCAGCAGTCTGCAAACACTTTCTGTGCAGAGTTTCAAAACAGGCGTTTTCAGCCCAATACCGGCATATGGAAGAAACAGCAGAAAGCCCAGGGAAATATCTGCTTCTAAATCCAAAACGCAGCTATCTAACAAAACGGTTGTCAATGTGTGCACTCAACTTCCAGAGTTAAACCCGTGTGTGGATTCAGCAGTCTGCAAACACTTTCTCTGCAGAGTCCCAAAACAGGCGTTTTCAGCCCATTACCGGCATACGGAAGAAACAGCAGTAAGCACAGGGAAATATCTGCTTCTAAATCCAAAACGCAGCTATCTAACAGAACGGTTGTCAATGTGTGCACTCAACTTCCAGAGTTAAATCCGTGTGTGGATTCAGCAGTCTGCAAACATTTTCTCTGCAGAGTCCCAAAAGAGGCGTTTTCAACCCATTACCGGCATATGGAAGAAACAGCAGTAAGCACATGGAAATATCTGCTTCTAAATCCAAAACGCAGCAATCTAACAGAACGGTTGTCAATGTGTGCACTCAACTTCCAGAGTTAAACCCGTGTGTGGATTCAGCAGTCTGCAAACACTTTCTGTGCAGAGTTTCAAAACAGGCGTTTTCAGCCCAATACCGGCATATGGAAGAAACAGCAGAAAGCACAGGGAAATATCGGCTTCTAAATCCAAAACGCAGCTATCTAACAGAACGGTTGTCAATGTGTGCACTCAACTTCCAGAGTTAAACCCGTGTGTGGATTCAGCAGTCTGCAAACACTTTCTGTGCAGAGTCTCAAAACAGGCCTTTCCGGCCCAGTACCGGCATATATAAGAAAGAGCATTAAGACTGCGTCTAAAACTCAGAAGAAACGTTTCTTTCAAACTGCTCGGCCGTGTGTTCTTTGACCTAAGGGACTTTAATCTTTGTTTAGATTCAGCGAGATAGAAACACGTTCATTCTAGGAGCTGTCTTTGGATGTTCCAGAATGAATGGGAGTGTATGCTGTAAAGAGAAATATCTGTTTCTAAAACCAAAATGGATCTATCTAGCAGAGTGTTTGTGAATGTGTGCCTTCGGCTTAAAGAGGTAAACTGCTCTTGTCATGCAGCACTTTAGAAACCCTTTATATGCAAATTCTCATACAGAGCTTTCCAGCAAAACACCAGCCTAAAGGAAATAGCAGTAAGACTGCATCTTTAACATGGAAGAAACTGTTTTCAAACTGCTCTGCTGTGTGTTCATTCATATAAGAGACTTGAATATATGTTCAGATTCAGCTAGTTAGCAACACGTTTCTTCCAGGAGCTGTGTTTGCCTATTCCAGAGTATACTGAAGTATAAGATGTAAAGACAAATGTCTCCTTCCAAAAGAAAAACGGATGATCTAATGGAATGGTGGTCAATGTGTGCATTCAACTTACTGAGCTAAACTGCTGTTTGTATGCAGCAGTTTAGAAAACATTTCTGTGTAGATTCTCAAACAGACATTTCCAGCAAAATACCGGCCTATAAGAAAGAGCATTAAGACTGCGTCTAAAACTCAGAGGGAACGTTTCTTTCAAACTGCTCTGCAGTGTGTTCGTTCACCAAAGGTCGTTGAATCTATGTTTGGATTCAGCGAGTTTGAAACACGTTTATTCTAGGAGCTGCATTTCGATATTCCAGAGTGTATTGGAGTAAATGCTGTAAAGAGAAATATCTGTTTCTAAAACCAAAACGGAGCTATCTAACAGAATGGTTGTGAATGTGTGCATTCAACTTAAAGGGTTAATCTGCTCTTCTTGGGCAGCAGTTTAGAAACCCTTTATATGCAAATTCTAAAATCAACATTTGCAGCAAAACACCAGCCTAAAAGAAGTAGCAGTAAGACTGCATCTATAACATAGAAGAAACTTTTTCTTCAAAATGCTCTGCTCTGTGTTCATTCACCTAAGAGTCTTGAGTATATGTTCAGATTCAGCGAGTAAGAAACACGTTTCTTCCAGGAGCTGCATTTGCATATTCCAGAGTGTACTGGAGTATAAGGTTTAAAGTGAAATATCTGGTTCTAAAACAAACACGGAGCCATCTAACAGAATGGTTGTCACTGTGTGCATTCAGCTTATTGAGATAAACTGTTGTTTCTATGCAGCAGTTTAGAAAAGATTTTTGTGCAGATTCTAAAACAGACATTCCCAGCAAAATACCGGCCTCTAAGAAATAGCAATAAGACTGCGTCTAAAACTCAAATAAAACGTTTCTTTCAAACTGCTGTGCTGTGTGTTCGTTCACCTAAGGGAGTTGAATCTATGTTTAGATTCAGCGACTTAGAAACACGTCTATTCTGGGAGCTGCGTTTGGCTATTCCAGAATGAATGGGAGTATATGCTGTAACTAGAAACACAGGCTTCTAAAACCAAAACGGAGCTAGCTAACAGAATGATTGTGAATGAGGGCATTCAACTTAACGAATTAAACTGCTCCACTTAAGCAGCAGTTTACAAACCATTTATATGGAAATTCTAAAACCAACATTCCCAGGAAAACACCAGCCTAAAAGCAATAGCAGAAACAGTGCATCTATAACATGGAAGAAAGGTTTTTTTCAAACTCCTCTGCTGTGTGTTCATTCACCTAAGAGACTTCAATATATGCTCAGATTCAGCGAGTTACAAACACGTTTCTTCCAGGAGCTGCGTTTGCATATATCAGAGTGTACTGGGGTACAAAATGTAAAGAGAAATATCTGATTACACTTAGAAACCCATTTCTTTTAGGAGCTGCGTTTGGATATTCCAGAGAGAATGAGAGTATATGCTGTAAAGAGAAATAACTGCTTCTAAAACCAAAAGGCAGCTATCTAACTGAATGGTTGTCAATGCGTGCACTCAACTTCCAGAGATAAACCCATGTGTGTATTCAGCATTGTGCAAACACTTTCTGTGCAGAGTCCCAAAACAGGCGTTTTCAGCCCAATACCGGCATATGGAAGAAACAGCAGAAAGCCCAGGGAAATATCTGCTTCTAAATCCAAAACGCAGCTATCTAACAGAACGGTTGTCAATGTGTGCACTCAACTTCCAGAGTTAAACCCGTGTGTGGATTCAGCAGTCTGCAAACACTTTCTGTGCAGAGTTTCAAAACAGACGTTTTCAGCCCATTACCGGCATATGGAAGAAACAGCAGAAAGCACAGGGAAATATCTGCTTCTAAATCCAAAACGCAGCTATCTAACAGAACGGTTGTCAATGTGTGCACTCAACTTCAAGAGTTAAACCCGTGTGTGGATTCAGCAGTCTGCAAACACTTTCTGTGCAGAGTTTCAAAACAGGCGTTTTCAGCCCAATACCGGCATATGGAAGAAACAGCAGAAAGCCCAGGGAAATATCTGCTTCTAAATCCAAAACGCAGCTATCTAACAGAACGGTTGTCAATGTGTGCACTCAACTTCCAGAGTTAAACCCGTGTGTGGATTCAGCAGTCTGCAAACACTTTCTGTGCAGAGTTTCAAAACAGGCGTTTTCAGCCCAATACCGGCATATGGAAGAAACAGCAGAAAGCCCAGGGAAATATCTGCTTCTAAATCCAAAACGCAGCTATCTAACAGAACGGTTGTCAATGTGTGCACTCAACTTCCAGAGTTAAACCCGTGTGTGGATTCAGCAGTCTGCAAACACTTTCTGTGCAGAGTTTCAAAACAGACGTTTTCAGCCCAATACCGGCATATGGAAGAAACAGCAGAAAGCCCAGGGAAATATCTGCTTCTAAATCCAAAACGCAGCTATCTAACAGAACGGTTGTCAATGTGTGCACTCAACTTCCAGAGTTAAACCCGTGTGTGGATTCAGCAGTCTGCAAACACTTTCTGTGCAGAGTTTCAAAACAGAGGTTTTCAGCCCATTACCGGCATATGGAAGAAACAGCAGAAAGCACAGTGAAATATCTGCTTCCAAATCCAAAACGGAGCTATCTAACAGAACGGTTGTCAATGTGTGCACTCAACTTCCAGAGTTAAACCCGTGTGTGGATTCAGCAGTCTGCAAACACTTTCTGTGCAGAGTTTCAAAACAGGCGTTTTCAGCCCAATACCGGCATATGGAAGAAACAGCAGAAAGCCCAGGGAAATATCTGCTTCTAAATCCAAAACGCAGCTATCTAACAGAACGGTTGTCAATGTGTGCACTCAACTTCCAGAGTTAAACCCGTGTGTGGATTCAGCAGTCTGCAAACACTTTCTGTGCAGAGTTTCAAAACAGGCGTTTTCAGCCCAATACCGGCATATGGAAGAAACAGCAGAAAGCCCAGGGAAATATCTGCTTCTAAATCCAAAACGCAGCTATCTAACAGAACGGTTGTCAATGTGTGCACTCAACTTCCAGAGTTAAACCCGTGTGTGGATTCAGCAGTCTGCAAACACTTTCTGTGCAGAGTTTCAAAACAGACGTTTTCAGCCCATTACCGGCATATGGAAGAAACAGCAGAAAGCACAGGGAAATATCTGCTTCTAAATCCAAAACGCAGCTATCTAACAGAACGGTTGTCAATGTGTGCACTCAACTTCCAGAGTTAAACTCGTGTGTGGATTCAGCAGTCTGCAAACACTTTCTGTGCAGAGTTTCAAAACAGGCGTTTTCAGCCCAATACCGGCATATGGAAGAAACAGCAGAAAGCCCAGGGAAATATCTGCTTCTAAATCCAAAACGCAGTTATCTAACAGAATGGTTGTCAATGTGTGCACTCAACTTCCAGAGTTAAACCCGTGTGTGGATTCAGCAGTCTGCAAACACTTTCTGTGCAGAGTTTCAAAACAGACGTTTTCAGCCCATTACCGGGATATGGAAGAAACAGAAGAAAGCACAGGGAAATATCTGCTTCTAAATCCAAAACGCAGCTATCTAACAGAACGGTTGTCAATGTGTGCACTCAACTTCTAGAGTTAAACCCGTGTGTGGATTCAGCAGTCTGCAAACACTTTCTGTGCAGAGTTTCAAAACAGGCGTTTGCAGCCCAATACAGGCATATGGAAGAAACAGCAGAAAGCACAGGGAAATATCTGCTTCTAAATCCAAAACGCAGCTATCTAACAGAACGGTTGTCAATGTGTGCACTCAACTTCCAGAGTTAAACCCGTGTGTGGATTCAGCAGTCTGCAAACACTTTCTGTGCAGAGTTTCTAAACAGACGTTTTCAGCCCATTACCGGCATATGGAAGAAACAGCAGAAAGCACAGGGAAATATCTGCTTCTAAATCCAAAACGCAGCTATCTAACAGAACGGTTGTCAATGTGTGCACTCAACTTCCAGAGTTAAACCCGTGTGTGGATTCAGCATGCTGCAAACACTTTCTCTGCAGAGTCCCAAAACAGGCGTTTTCAGCCCATTACCGGCATACGGAAGAAACAGCAGTAAGCACAGGGAAATATCTGCTTCTAAATCCAAAACGCAGCTATCTAACAGAACGGTTGTCAATGTGTGCACTCAACTTCCAGAGTTAAATCCGTGTGTGGATTCAGCAGTCTGCAAACATTTTCTCTGCAGAGTCCCAAAAGAGGCGTTTTCAGCCCATTACCGGCATATGGAAGAAACAGCAGTAAGCACAGGGAAATATCTGCTTCTAAATCCAAAACGCAGCAATCTAACAGAACGGTTGTCAATGTGTGCACTCAACTTCCAGAGTTAAACCCGTGTGTGGATTCAGCAGTCTGCAAACACTTTCTGTGCAGAGTTTCAAAACAGGCGTTTTCAGCCCAATACCGGCATATGGAAGAAACAGCAGAAAGCACAGGGAAATATCGGCTTCTAAATCCAAAACGCAGCTATCTAACAGAACGGTTGTCAATGTGTGCACTCAACTTCCAGAGTTAAACCCGTGTGTGGATTCAGCAGTCTGCAAACACTTTCTGTGCAGAGTCTCAAAACAGGCCTTTCCGGCCCAGTACCGGCATATATAAGAAAGAGCATTAAGACTGCGTCTAAAACTCAGAAGAAACGTTTCTTTCAAACTGCTCGGCCGTGTGTTCTTTGACCTAAGGGACTTTAATCTATGTTTAGATTCAGCGAGATAGAAACACGTTCATTCTAGGAGCTGTCTTTGGATGTTCCAGAATGAATGGGAGTGTATGCTGTAAAGAGAAATATCTGTTTCTAAAACCAAAATGGATCTATCTAGCAGAGTGGTTGTGAATGTGTGCCTTCGGCTTAAAGAGGTAAACTGCTCTTGTCATGCAGCACTTTAGAAACCCTTTATATGCAAATTCTCATACAGAGCTTTCCAGCAAAACACCAGCCTAAAGGAAATAGCAGTAAGACTGCATCTTTAACATGGAAGAAACTGTTTTCAAACTGCTCTGCTGTGTGTTCATTCATATAAGAGACTTGAATATATGTTCAGATTCAGCTAGTTAGCAACACGTTTCTTCCAGGAGCTGTGTTTGCCTATTCCAGAGTATACTGAAGTATAAGATGTAAAGACAAATGTCTCCTTCCAAAAGAAAAACGGATGATCTAATGGAATGGTGGTCAATGTGTGCATTCAACTTACTGAGCTAAACTGCTGTTTGTATGCAGCAGTTTAGAAAACATTTCTGTGTAGATTCTCAAACAGACATTTCCAGCAAAATACCGGCCTATAAGAAAGAGCATTAAGACTGCGTCTAAAACTCAGAGGGAACGTTTCTTTCAAACTGCTCTGCAGTGTGTTCGTTCACCAAAGGTCGTTGAATCTATGTTTGGATTCAGCGAGTTTGAAACACGTTTATTCTAGGAGCTGCATTTCGATATTCCAGAGTGTATTGGAGTAAATGCTGTAAAGAGAAATATCTGTTTCTAAAACCAAAACGGAGCTATCTAACAGAATGGTTGTGAATGTGTGCATTCAACTTAAAGGGTTAATCTGCTCTTCTTGGGCAGCAGTTTAGAAACCCTTTATATGCAAATTCTAAAATCAACATTTGCAGCAAAACACCAGCCTAAAAGAAGTAGCAGTAAGACTGCATCTATAACATAGAAGAAACTTTTTCTTCAAAATGCTCTGCTCTGTGTTCATTCACCTAAGAGTCTTGAGTATATGTTCAGATTCAGCGAGTAAGAAACACGTTTCTTCCAGGAGCTGCATTTGCATATTCCAGAGTGTACTGGAGTATAAGGTTTAAAGTGAAATATCTGGTTCTAAAACAAACACGGAGCCATCTAACAGAATGGTTGTCACTGTGTGCATTCAGCTTATTGAGATAAACTGTTGTTTCTATGCAGCAGTTTAGAAAAGATTTTTGTGCAGATTCTAAAACAGACATTCCCAGCAAAATACCGGCCTCTAAGAAATAGCAATAAGACTGCGTCTAAAACTCAAATAAAACGTTTCTTTCAAACTGCTGTGCTGTGTGTTCGTTCACCTAAGGGAGTTGAATCTATGTTTAGATTCAGCGACTTAGAAACACGTCTATTCTGGGAGCTGCGTTTGGCTATTCCAGAATGAATGGGAGTATATGCTGTAACTAGAAACACAGGCTTCTAAAACCAAAACGGAGCTAGCTAACAGAATGATTGTGAATGAGGGCATTCAACTTAACGAATTAAACTGCTCCACTTAAGCAGCAGTTTACAAACCATTTATATGGAAATTCTAAAACCAACATTCCCAGGAAAACACCAGCCTAAAAGCAATAGCAGAAACAGTGCATCTATAACATGGAAGAAAGGTTTTTTTCAAACTCCTCTGCTGTGTGTTCATTCACCTAAGAGACTTCAATATATGCTCAGATTCAGCGAGTTACAAACACGTTTCTTCCAGGAGCTGCGTTTGCATATATCAGAGTGTACTGGGGTACAAAATGTAAAGAGAAATATCTGATTACACTTAGAAACCCGTTTCTTTTAGGAGCTGCGTTTGGATATTCCAGAGAGAATGAGAGTATATGCTGTAAAGAGAAATAACTGCTTCTAAAACCAAAAGGCAGCTATCTAACTGAATGGTTGTCAATGCGTGCACTCAACTTCCAGAGATAAACCCATGTGTGTATTCAGCATTGTGCAAACACTTTCTGTGCAGAGTCCCAAAACAGGCGTTTTCAGCCCAATACCGGCATATGGAAGAAACAGCAGAAAGCCCAGGGAAATATCTGCTTCTAAATCCAAAACGCAGCAATCTAACAGAACGGTTGTCAATGTGTGCACTCAACTTCCAGAGTTAAACCCGTGTGTGGATTCAGCAGTCTGCAAACACTTTCTGTGCAGAGTTTCAAAACAGACGTTTTCAGCCCATTACCGGCATATGGAAGAAACAGCAGAAAGCACAGGGAAATATCTGCTTCTAAATCCAAAACGCAGCTATCTAACAGAACGGTTGTCAATGTGTGCACTCAACTTCAAGAGTTAAACCCGTGTGTGGATTCAGCAGTCTGCAAACACTTTCTGTGCAGAGTTTCAAAACAGGCGTTTTCAGCCCAATACCGGCATATGGAAGAAACAGCAGAAAGCACAGGGAAATATCTGCTTCTAAATCCAAAACGCAGCTATCTAACAGAACGGTTGTCAATGTGTGCACTCAACTTCCAGAGTTAAACCCGTGTGTGGATTCAGCAGTCTGCAAACACTTTCTGTGCAGAGTTTCAAAACAGGCGTTTTCAGCCCAATACCGGCATATGGAAGAAACAGCAGAAAGCCCAGGGAAATATCTGCTTCTAAATCCAAAACGCAGCTATCTAACAGAACGGTTGTCAATGTGTGCACTCAACTTCCAGAGTTAAACCCGTGTGTGGATTCAGCAGTCTGCAAACACTTTCTGTGCAGAGTTTCAAAACAGACGTTTTCAGCCCAATACCGGCATATGGAAGAAACAGCAGAAAGCCCAGGGAAATATCTGCTTCTAAATCCAAAACGCAGCTATCTAACAGAACGGTTGTCAATGTGTGCACTCAACTTCCAGAGTTAAACCCGTGTGTGGATTCAGCAGTCTGCAAACACTTTCTGTGCAGAGTTTCAAAACAGGCGTTTTCAGCCCATTACCGGCATATGGAAGAAACAGCAGAAAGCACAGGGAAATATCTGCTTCTAAATCCAAAACGCAGCTATCTAACAGAACGGTTGTCAATGTGTGCACTCAACTTCCAGAGTTAAACCCGTGTGTGGATTCAGCAGTCTGCAAACACTTTCTCTGCAGAGTCCCAAAACAGACGTTTTCAGTCCAATACCGGCATATGGAAGAAACAGCAGAAAGCCCAGGGAAATATCTGCTTCTAAATCCAAAACGCAGCTATCTAACAGAACGGTTGTCAATGTGTGCACTCAACTTCCAGAGATAAACCCGTGTGTGGATTCAGCAGTCTGCAAACACTTTCTGTGCAGAGTTTCAAAACAGACGTTTTCAGCCCATTACCGGCATATGGAAGAAACAGCAGAAAGCACAGGGAAATATCTGCTTCTAAATCCAAAACGCAGCTATCTAACAGAACGGTTGTCAATGTGTGCACTCAACTTCCAGAGTTAAACCCGTGTGTGGATTCAGCAGTCTGCAAACACTTTCTGTGCAGAGTTTCAAAACAGGCGTTTTCAGCCCAATACCGGCATATGGAAGAAACAGCAGAAAGCCCAGGGAAATATCTGCTTCTAAATCCAAAACGCAGCTATCTAACAGAACGGTTGTCAATGTGTGCACTCAACTTCCAGAGTTAAACCCGTGTGTGGATTCAGCAGTCTGCAAACACTTTCTGTGCAGAGTTTCAAAACAGACGTTTTCAGCCCATTACCGGCATATGGAAGAAACAGCAGAAAGCACAGGGAAATATCTGCTTCTAAATCCAAAACGCAGCTATCTAACAGAACGGTTGTCAATGTGTGCACTCAACTTCCAGAGTTAAACCCGTGTGTGGATTCAGCAGTCTGCAAACACTTTCTGTGCAGAGTTTCAAAACAGACGTTTTCAGCCCATTACCGGCATATGGAAGAAACAGCAGAAAGCACAGGGAAATATCTGCTTCTAAATCCAAAACGCAGCTATCTAACAGAACGGTTGTCAATGTGTGCACTCAACTTCCAGAGTTAAACCCGTGTGTGGATTCAGCAGTCTGCAAACACTTTCTCTGCAGAGTCCCAAAACAGACGTTTTCTGCCCAATACCGGCATATGGAAGAAACAGCAGAAAGCCCAGGGAAATATCTGCTTCTAAATCCAAAACGCAGCTATCTAACAGAACGGTTGTCAATGTGTGCACTCAACTTCCAGAGATAAACCCGTGTCTGGATTCAGCAGTCTGCAAACACTTTCTGTGCAGAGTTTCAAAACAGACGTTTTCAGCCCATTACCGGCATATGGAAGAAACAGCAGAAAGCCCAGGGAAATATCTGCTTCTAAATCCAAAACGCAGCTATCTAACAGAACGGTTGTCAATGTGTGCACTCAACTTCCAGAGTTAAACCCGTGTGTGGATTCAGCAGTCTGCAAACACTTTCTGTGCAGAGTTTCAAAACAGGCGTTTTCAGCCCAATACCGGCATATGGAAGAAACAGCAGAAAGCCCAGGGAAATATCTGCTTCTAAATCCAAAACGCAGCTATCTAACAGAACGGTTTTCAATGTGTGCACTCAACTTCCAGAGTTAAACCCGTGTGTGGATTCAGCAGTCTGCAAACACTTTCTGTGCAGAGTTTCAAAACAGACGTTTTCAGCCCATTACCGGCATATGGAAGAAACAGCAGAAAGCCCAGGGAAATATCTGCTTCTAAATCCAAAACGCAGCTATCTAACAGAACGGTTGTCAATGTGTGCACTCAACTTCCAGAGTTAAACCCGTGTGTGGATTCAGCAGTCTGCAAACACTTTCTCTGCAGAGTCCCAAAACATACGTTTTCAGCCCAATACCGGCATATGGAAGAAACAGCAGAAAGCACAGGGAAATATCTGCTTCTAAATCCAAAACGCAGCTATCTAACAGAACGGTTGTCAATGTGTGCACTCAACTTCCAGAGTTAAACCCGTGTGTGGATTCAGCAGTCTGCAAACACTTTCTGTGCAGAGTTTCAAAACAGACGTTTTCAGCCCATTACCGGCATATGGAAGAAACAGCAGAAAGCACAGGGAAATATCTGCTTCTAAATCCAAAACGCAGCTATCTAACAGAACGGTTGTCAATGTGTGCACTCAACTTCCAGAGTTAAACCCGTGTGTGGATTCAGCAGTCTGCAAACACTTTCTCTGCAGAGTCCCAAAACAGACGTTTTCAGCCCAATACCGGCATATGGAAGAAACAGCAGAAAGCCCAGGGAAATATCTGCTTCTAAATCCAAAACGCAGCTATCTAACAGAACGGTTGTCAATGTGTGCACTCAACTTCCAGAGATAAACCCGTGTGTGGATTCAGCAGTCTGCAAACACTTTCTGTGCAGAGTTTCAAAACAGACGTTTTCAGCCCATTACCGGCATATGGAAGAAACAGCAGAAAGCACAGGGAAATATCTGCTTCTAAATCCAAAACGCAGCTATCTAACAGAACGGTTGTCAATGTGTGCACTCAACTTCCAGAGTTAAACCCGTGTGTGGATTCAGCAGTCTGCAAACACTTTCTGTGCAGAGTTTCAAAACAGGCGTTTTCAGCCCAATACCGGCATATGGAAGAAACAGCAGAAAGCCCAGGGAAATATCTGCTTCTAAATCCAAAACGCAGCTATCTAACAGAACGGTTGTCAATGTGTGCACTCAACTTCCAGAGTTAAACCCGTGTGTGGATTCAGCAGTCTGCAAACACTTTCTGTGCAGTGTTTCAAAACAGACGTTTTCAGCCCATTACCGGCATATGGAAGAAACAGCAGAAAGCACAGGGAAATATCTGCTTCTAAATCCAAAACGCAGCTATCTAACAGAACGGTTGTCAATGTGCGCACTCAACTTCCAGAGTTAAACTCGTGTGTGGATTCAGCAGTCTGCAAACACTTTCTGTGCAGAGTTTCAAAACAGGCGTTTTCAGCCCAATACTGGCATAGGGAAGAAACAGCAGAAAGCCCAGGGAAATATCTGCTTCTAAATCCAAAACGCAGTTATCTAACAGAATGGTTGTCAATGTGTGCACTCAACTTCCAGAGTTAAACCCGTGTGTGGATTCAGCAGTCTGCAAACACTTTCTGTGCAGAGTTTCAAAACAGACGTTTTCAGCCCTTTACCGGCATATGGAAGAAACAGAAGAAAGCACAGGGAAATATCTGCTTCTAAATCCAAAACGCAGCTATCTAACAGAACGGTTGTCAATGTGTGCACTCAACTTCCAGAGTTAAACCCGTGTGTGGATTCAGCAGTCTGCAAACACTTTCTGTGCAGAGTTTCAAAACAGACGTTTTCAGCCCATTACCGGCATATGGAAGAAACAGCAGAAAGCACAGGGAAATATCTGCTTCTAAATCCAAAAGGCAGCTATCTAACAGAACGGTTGTCAATGTGTGCACTCAACTTCCAGAGTTAAACCCGTGTGTGGATTCAGCAGTCTGCAAACACTTTCTCTGCAGAGTCCCAAAACAGGCGTTTTCAGCCCATTACCGGCATACGGAAGAAACAGCAGTAAGCACAGGGAAATATCTGCTTCTAAATCCAAAACGCAGCTATCTAACAGAACGGTTGTCAATGTGTTCACTCAACTTCCAGAGTTAAATCCGTGTGTGGATTCAGCAGTCTGCAAACATTTTCTCTGCAGAGTCCCAAAAGAGGCGTTTTCAGCCCATTACCGGCATATGAAAGAAACAGCAGTAAGCACAGGGAAATATCTGCTTCTAAATCCAAAACGCAGCAATCTAACAGAACGGTTGTCAATGTGTGCACTCAACTTCCAGAGTTAAACCCGTGTGTGGATTCAGCAGTCTGCAAACACTTTCTGTGCAGAGTTTCAAAACAGGCGTTTTCAGCCCAATACCGGCATATGGAAGAAACAGCAGAAAGCACAGGGAAATATCGGCTTCTAAATCCAAAACGCAGCTATCTAACAGAACGGTTGTCAATGTGTGCACTCAACTTCCAGAGTTAAACCCGTGTGTGGATTCAGCAGTCTGCAAACACTTTCTCTGCAGAGTCTCAAAACAGGCCTTTCCGGCCCAGTACCGGCATATATAAGAAAGAGCATTAAGACTGCGTCTAAAACTCAGAAGAAACGTTTCTTTCAAACTGCTCGGCCGTGTGTTCTTTGACCTAAGGGACTTTAATCTATGTTTAGATTCAGCGAGATAGAAACACATTCATTCTAGGAGCTGTCTTTGGATGTTCCAGAATGAATGGGACTGTATGCTGTAAAGAGAAATATCTGTTTCTAAAACCAAAATGGATCTATCTAGCAGAGTGGTTGTGAATGTGTGCCTTCGGCTTAAAGAGGTAAACTGCTCTTGTCATGCAGCACTTTAGAAACCCTTTATATGCAAATTCTCATACAGAGCTTTCCAGCAAAACACCAGCCTAAAGGAAATAGCAGTAAGACTGCATCTTTAACATGGAAGAAACTGTTTTCACACTGCTCTGCTGTGTGTTCATTCATATAAGAGACTTGAATATATGTTCAGATTCAGCTAGTTAGCAACACGTTTCTTCCAGGAGCTGTGCTTGCCTATTCCAGAGTATACTGAAGTATAAGATGTAAAGACAAATGTCTCCTTCCAAAAGAAAAACGGATGATCTAATGGAATGGTGGTCAATGTGTGCATTCAACTTACTGAGCTAAACTGCTGTTTGTATGCAGCAGTTTAGAAAACATTTCTGTGTAGATTCTCAAACAGACATTTCCAGCAAAATACCGGCCTATAAGAAAGAGCATTAAGACTGCGTCTAAAACTCAGAGGGAACGTTTCTTTCAAACTGCTCTGCAGTGTGTTCGTTCACCAAAGGTCGTTGAATCTATGTTTGGATTCAGCGAGTTTGAAACACGTTTATTCTAGGAGCTGCATTTCGATATTCCAGAGTGTATTGGAGTAAATGCTGTAAAGAGAAATATCTGTTTCTAAAACCAAAACGGAGCTATCTAACAGAATGGTTGTGAATGTGTGCATTCAACTTAAAGGGTTAATCTGCTCTTCTTGGGCAGCAGTTTAGAAACCCTTTATATGCAAATTCTAAAATCAACATTTGCAGCAAAACACCAGCCTAAAAGAAGTAGCAGTAAGACTGCATCTATAACATAGAAGAAACTTTTTCTTCAAAATGCTCTGCTCTGTGTTCATTCACCTAAGAGTCTTGAGTATATGTTCAGATTCAGCGAGTAAGAAACACGTTTCTTCCAGGAGCTGCATTTGCATATTCCAGAGTGTACTGGAGTATAAGGTTTAAAGTGAAATATCTGGTTCTAAAACAAACACGGAGCCATCTAACAGAATGGTTGTCACTGTGTGCATTCAGCTTATTGAGATAAACTGTTGTTTCTATGCAGCAGTTTAGAAAAGATTTTTGTGCAGATTCTAAAACAGACATTCCCAGCAAAATACCGGCCTCTAAGAAATAGCAATAAGACTGCGTCTAAAACTCAAATAAAACGTTTCTTTCAAACTGCTGTGCTGTGTGTTCGTTCACCTAAGGGAGTTGAATCTATGTTTAGATTCAGCGACTTAGAAACACGTCTATTCTGGGAGCTGCGTTTGGCTATTCCAGAATGAATGGGAGTATATGCTGTAACTAGAAACACAGGCTTCTAAAACCAAAACGGAGCTAGCTAACAGAATGATTGTGAATGAGGGCATTCAACTTAACGAATTAAACTGCTCCACTTAAGCAGCAGTTTACAAACCATTTATATGGAAATTCTAAAACCAACATTCCCAGGAAAACACCAGCCTAAAAGCAATAGCAGAAACAGTGCATCTATAACATGGAAGAAAGGTTTTTTTCAAACTCCTCTGCTGTGTGTTCATTCACCTAAGAGACTTCAATATATGCTCAGATTCAGCGAGTTACAAACACGTTTCTTCCAGGAGCTGCGTTTGCATATATCAGAGTGTACTGGGGTACAAAATGTAAAGAGAAATATCTGATTACACTTAGAAACCCGTTTCTTTTAGGAGCTGCGTTTGGATATTCCAGAGAGAATGAGAGTATATGCTGTAAAGAGAAATAACTGCTTCTAAAACCAAAAGGCAGCTATCTAACTGAATGGTTGTCAATGCGTGCACTCAACTTCCAGAGATAAACCCATGTGTGTATTCAGCATTGTGCAAACACTTTCTGTGCAGAGTCCCAAAACAGGCGTTTTCAGCCCAATACCGGCATATGGAAGAAACAGCAGAAAGCCCAGGGAAATATCTGCTTCTAAATCCAAAACGCAGCAATCTAACAGAACGGTTGTCAATGTGTGCACTCAACTTCCAGAGTTAAACCCGTGTGTGGATTCAGCAGTCTGCAAACACTTTCTGTGCAGAGTTTCAAAACAGACGTTTTCAGCCCATTACCGGCATATGGAAGAAACAGCAGAAAGCACAGGGAAATATCTGCTTCTAAATCCAAAACGCAGCTATCTAACAGAACGGTTGTCAATGTGTGCACTCAACTTCAAGAGTTAAACCCGTGTGTGGATTCAGCAGTCTGCAAACACTTTCTGTGCAGAGTTTCAAAACAGGCGTTTTCAGCCCAATACCGGCATATGGAAGAAACAGCAGAAAGCACAGGGAAATATCTGCTTCTAAATCCAAAACGCAGCTATCTAACAGAACGGTTGTCAATGTGTGCACTCAACTTCCAGAGTTAAACCCGTGTGTGGATTCAGCAGTCTGCAAACACTTTCTGTGCAGAGTTTCAAAACAGGCGTTTTCAGCCCAATACCGGCATATGGAAGAAACAGCAGAAAGCCCAGGGAAATATCTGCTTCTAAATCCAAAACGCAGCTATCTAACAGAACGGTTGTCAATGTGTGCACTCAACTTCCAGAGTTAAACCCGTGTGTGGATTCAGCAGTCTGCAAACACTTTCTGTGCAGAGTTTCAAAACAGACGTTTTCAGCCCAATACCGGCATATGGAAGAAACAGCAGAAAGCCCAGGGAAATATCTGCTTCTAAATCCAAAACGCAGCTATCTAACAGAACGGTTGTCAATGTGTGCACTCAACTTCCAGAGTTAAACCCGTGTGTGGATTCAGCAGTCTGCAAACACTTTCTGTGCAGAGTTTCAAAACAGGCGTTTTCAGCCCATTACCGGCATATGGAAGAAACAGCAGAAAGCACAGGGAAATATCTGCTTCTAAATCCAAAACGCAGCTATCTAACAGAACGGTTGTCAATGTGTGCACTCAACTTCCAGAGTTAAACCCGTGTGTGGATTCAGCAGTCTGCAAACACTTTCTCTGCAGAGTCCCAAAACAGACGTTTTCAGTCCAATACCGGCATATGGAAGAAACAGCAGAAAGCCCAGGGAAATATCTGCTTCTAAATCCAAAACGCAGCTATCTAACAGAACGGTTGTCAATGTGTGCACTCAACTTCCAGAGATAAACCCGTGTGTGGATTCAGCAGTCTGCAAACACTTTCTGTGCAGAGTTTCAAAACAGACTTTTTCAGCCCATTACCGGCATATGGAAGAAACAGCAGAAAGCACAGGGAAATATCTGCTTCTAAATCCAAAACGCAGCTATCTAACAGAACGGTTGTCAATGTGTGCACTCAACTTCCAGAGTTAAACCCGTGTGTGGATTCAGCAGTCTGCAAACACTTTCTGTGCAGAGTTTCAAAACAGGCGTTTTCAGCCCAATACCGGCATATGGAAGAAACAGCAGAAAGCCCAGGGAAATATCTGCTTCTAAATCCAAAACGCAGCTATCTAACAGAACGGTTGTCAATGTGTGCACTCAACTTCCAGAGTTAAACCCGTGTGTGGATTCAGCAGTCTGCAAACACTTTCTGTGCAGAGTTTCAAAACAGACGTTTTCAGCCCATTACCGGCATATGGAAGAAACAGCAGAAAGCACAGGGAAATATCTGCTTCTAAATCCAAAACGCAGCTATCTAACAGAACGGTTGTCAATGTGTGCACTCAACTTCCAGAGTTAAACCCGTGTGTGGATTCAGCAGTCTGCAAACACTTTCTGTGCAGAGTTTCAAAACAGACGTTTTCAGCCCATTACCGGCATATGGAAGAAACAGCAGAAAGCACAGGGAAATATCTGCTTCTAAATCCAAAACGCAGCTATCTAACAGAACGGTTGTCAATGTGTGCACTCAACTTCCAGAGTTAAACCCGTGTGTGGATTCAGCAGTCTGCAAACACTTTCTCTGCAGAGTCCCAAAACAGACGTTTTCTGCCCAATACCGGCATATGGAAGAAACAGCAGAAAGCCCAGGGAAATATCTGCTTCTAAATCCAAAACGCAGCTATCTAACAGAACGGTTGTCAATGTGTGCACTCAACTTCCAGAGATAAACCCGTGTCTGGATTCAGCAGTCTGCAAACACTTTCTGTGCAGAGTTTCAAAACAGACGTTTTCAGCCCATTACCGGCATATGGAAGAAACAGCAGAAAGCCCAGGGAAATATCTGCTTCTAAATCCAAAACGCAGCTATCTAACAGAACGGTTGTCAATGTGTGCACTCAACTTCCAGAGTTAAACCCGTGTGTGGATTCAGCAGTCTGCAAACACTTTCTGTGCAGAGTTTCAAAACAGGCGTTTTCAGCCCAATACCGGCATATGGAAGAAACAGCAGAAAGCCCAGGGAAATATCTGCTTCTAAATCCAAAACGCAGCTATCTAACAGAACGGTTGTCAATGTGTGCACTCAACTTCCAGAGTTAAACCCGTGTGTGGATTCAGCAGTCTGCAAACACTTTCTGTGCAGAGTTTCAAAACAGACGTTTTCAGCCCATTACCGGCATATGGAAGAAACAGCAGAAAGCCCAGGGAAATATCTGCTTCTAAATCCAAAACGCAGCTATCTAACAGAACGGTTGTCAATGTGTGCACTCAACTTCCAGAGTTAAACCCGTGTGTGGATTCAGCAGTCTGCAAACACTTTCTCTGCAGAGTCCCAAAACATACGTTTTCAGCCCAATACCGGCATATGGAAGAAACAGCAGAAAGCACAGGGAAATATCTGCTTCTAAATCCAAAACGCAGCTATCTAACAGAACGGTTGTCAATGTGTGCACTCAACTTCCAGAGATAAACCCGTGTGTGGATTCAGCAGTCTGCAAACACTTTCTGTGCAGAGTTTCAAAACAGACGTTTTCAGCCCATTACCGGCATATGGAAGAAACAGCAGAAAGCACAGGGAAATATCTGCTTCTAAATCCAAAACGCAGCTATCTAACAGAACGGTTGTCAATGTGTGCACTCAACTTCCAGAGTTAAACCCGTGTGTGGATTCAGCAGTCTGCAAACACTTTCTGTGCAGAGTTTCAAAACAGGCGTTTTCAGCCCAATACCGGCATATGGAAGAAACAGCAGAAAGCCCAGGGAAATATCTGCTTCTAAATCCAAAACGCAGCTATCTAACAGAACGGTTGTCAATGTGTGCACTCAACTTCCAGAGTTAAACCCGTGTGTGGATTCAGCAGTCTGCAAACACTTTCTGTGCAGAGTTTCAAAACAGACGTTTTCAGCCCATTACCGGCATATGGAAGAAACAGCAGAAAGCACAGGGAAATATCTGCTTCTAAATCCAAAACGCAGCTATCTAACAGAACGGTTGTCAATGTGTGCACTCAACTTCCAGAGTTAAACCCGTGTGTGGATTCAGCAGTCTGCAAACACTTTCTCTGCAGAGTCCCAAAACAGACGTTTTCAGCCCAATACCGGCATATGGAAGAAACAGCAGAAAGCCCAGGGAAATATCTGCTTCTAAATCCAAAACGCAGCTATCTAACAGAACGGTTGTCAATGTGTGCACTCAACTTCCAGAGATAAACCCGTGTGTGGATTCAGCAGTCTGCAAACACTTTCTGTGCAGAGTTTCAAAACAGGCGTTTTCAGCCCAATACCGGCATATGGAAGAAACAGCAGAAAGCCCAGGGAAATATCTGCTTCTAAATCCAAAACGCAGCTATCTAACAGAACGGTTGTCAATGTGTGCACTCAACTTCCAGAGTTAAACCCGTGTGTGGATTCAGCAGTCTGCAAACACTTTCTGTGCAGTGTTTCAAAACAGACGTTTTCAGCCCATTACCGGCATATGGAAGAAACAGCAGAAAGCACAGGGAAATATCTGCTTCTAAATCCAAAACGCAGCTATCTAACAGAACGGTTGTCAATGTGCGCACTCAACTTCCAGAGTTAAACTCGTGTGTGGATTCAGCAGTCTGCAAACACTTTCTGTGCAGAGTTTCAAAACAGGCGTTTTCAGCCCAATACTGGCATAGGGAAGAAACAGCAGAAAGCCCAGGGAAATATCTGCTTCTAAATCCAAAACGCAGTTATCTAACAGAATGGTTGTCAATGTGTGCACTCAACTTCCAGAGTTAAACCCGTGTGTGGATTCAGCAGTCTGCAAACACTTTCTGTGCAGAGTTTCAAAACAGACGTTTTCAGCCCATTACCGGCATATGGAAGAAACAGAAGAAAGCACAGGGAAATATCTGCTTCTAAATCCAAAACGCAGCTATCTAACAGAACGGTTGTCAATGTGTGCACTCAACTTCCAGAGTTAAACCCGTGTGTGGATTCAGCAGTCTGCAAACACTTTCTGTGCAGAGTTTCAAAACAGACGTTTTCAGCCCATTACCGGCATATGGAAGAAACAGCAGAAAGCACAGGGAAATATCTGCTTCTAAATCCAAAAGGCAGCTATCTAACAGAACGGTTGTCAATGTGTGCACTCAACTTCCAGAGATAAACCCGTGTGTGGATTCAGCAGTCTGCAAACACTTTCTGTGCAGAGTTTCAAAACAGACGTTTTCAGCCCATTACCGGCATATGGAAGAAACAGCAGAAAGCACAGGGAAATATCTGCTTCTAAATCCAAAACGCAGCTATCTAACAGAACGGTTGTCAATGTGTGCACTCAACTTCCAGAGTTAAACCCGTGTGTGGATTCAGCAGTCTGCAAACACTTTCTGTGCAGAGTTTCAAAACAGGCGTTTTCAGCCCAATACCGGCATATGGAAGAAACAGCAGAAAGCCCAGGGAAATATCTGCTTCTAAATCCAAAACGCAGCTATCTAACAGAACGGTTGTCAATGTGTGCACTCAACTTCCAGAGTTAAACCCGTGTGTGGATTCAGCAGTCTGCAAACACTTTCTGTGCAGAGTTTCAAAACAGACGTTTTCAGCCCATTACCGGCATATGGAAGAAACAGCAGAAAGCACAGGGAAATATCTGCTTCTAAATCCAAAACGCAGCTATCTAACAGAACGGTTGTCAATGTGTGCACTCAACTTCCAGAGTTAAACCCGTGTGTGGATTCAGCAGTCTGCAAACACTTTCTGTGCAGAGTCCCAAAACAGACGTTTTCAGCCCAATACCGGCATATGGAAGAAACAGCAGAAAGCCCAGGGAAATATCTGCTTCTAAATCCAAAACGCAGCTATCTAACAGAACGGTTGTCAATGTGTGCACTCAACTTCCAGAGTTAAACCCGTGTGTGGATTCAGCAGTCTGCAAACACTTTCTGTGCAGAGTTTCAAAACAGACGTTTTCAGCCCATTACCGGCATATGGAAGAAACAGCAGAAAGCACAGGGAAATATCTGCTTCTAAATCCAAAACGCAGCTATCTAACAGAACGGTTGTCAATGTGTGCACTCAACTTCCAGAGTTAAACTCGTGTGTGGATTCAGCAGTCTGCAAACACTTTCTGTGCAGAGTTTCAAAACAGGCGTTTTCAGCCCAATACCGGCATATGGAAGAAACAGCAGAAAGCCCAGGGAAATATCTGCTTCTAAATCCAAAACGCAGTTATCTAACAGAATGGTTGTCAATGTGTGCACTCAACTTCCAGAGTTAAACCCGTGTGTGGATTCAGCAGTCTGCAAACACTTTCTGTGCAGAGTTCCAAAACAGACGTTTTCTGCCCAATACCGGCATATGGAAGAAACAGCAGAAAGCCCAGGGAAATATCTGCTTCTAAATCCAAAACGCAGCTATCTAACAGAACGGTTGTCAATGTGTGCACTCAACTTCCAGAGATAAACCCGTGTCTGGATTCAGCAGTCTGCAAACACTTTCTGTGCAGAGTTTCAAAACAGACGTTTTCAGCCCATTACCGGCATATGGAAGAAACAGCAGAAAGCCCAGGGAAATATCTGCTTCTAAATCCAAAACGCAGCTATCTAACAGAACGGTTGTCAATGTGTGCACTCAACTTCCAGAGTTAAACCCGTGTGTGGATTCAGCAGTCTGCAAACACTTTCTGTGCAGAGTTTCAAAACAGGCGTTTTCAGCCCAATACCGGCATATGGAAGAAACAGCAGAAAGCCCAGGGAAATATCTGCTTCTAAATCCAAAACGCAGCTATCTAACAGAACGGTTGTCAATGTGTGCACTCAACTTCCAGAGTTAAACCCGTGTGTGGATTCAGCAGTCTGCAAACACTTTCTGTGCAGAGTTTCAAAACAGACGTTTTCAGCCCATTACCGGCATATGGAAGAAACAGCAGAAAGCCCAGGGAAATATCTGCTTCTAAATCCAAAACGCAGCTATCTAACAGAACGGTTGTCAATGTGTGCACTCAACTTCCAGAGTTAAACCCGTGTGTGGATTCAGCAGTCTGCAAACACTTTCTCTGCAGAGTCCCAAAACATACGTTTTCAGCCCAATACCGGCATATGGAAGAAACAGCAGAAAGCACAGGGAAATATCTGCTTCTAAATCCAAAACGCAGCTATCTAACAGAACGGTTGTCAATGTGTGCACTCAACTTCCAGAGATAAACCCGTGTGTGGATTCAGCAGTCTGCAAACACTTTCTGTGCAGAGTTTCAAAACAGACGTTTTCAGCCCATTACCGGCATATGGAAGAAACAGCAGAAAGCACAGGGAAATATCTGCTTCTAAATCCAAAACGCAGCTATCTAACAGAACGGTTGTCAATGTGTGCACTCAACTTCCAGAGTTAAACCCGTGTGTGGATTCAGCAGTCTGCAAACACTTTCTGTGCAGAGTTTCAAAACAGGCGTTTTCAGCCCAATACCGGCATATGGAAGAAACAGCAGAAAGCCCAGGGAAATATCTGCTTCTAAATCCAAAACGCAGCTATCTAACAGAACGGTTGTCAATGTGTGCACTCAACTTCCAGAGTTAAACCCGTGTGTGGATTCAGCAGTCTGCAAACACTTTCTGTGCAGAGTTTCAAAACAGACGTTTTCAGCCCATTACCGGCATATGGAAGAAACAGCAGAAAGCACAGGGAAATATCTGCTTCTAAATCCAAAACGCAGCTATCTAACAGAACGGTTGTCAATGTGTGCACTCAACTTCCAGAGTTAAACCCGTGTGTGGATTCAGCAGTCTGCAAACACTTTCTCTGCAGAGTCCCAAAACAGACGTTTTCAGCCCAATACCGGCATATGGAAGAAACAGCAGAAAGCCCAGGGAAATATCTGCTTCTAAATCCAAAACGCAGCTATCTAACAGAACGGTTGTCAATGTGTGCACTCAACTTCCAGAGATAAACCCGTGTGTGGATTCAGCAGTCTGCAAACACTTTCTGTGCAGAGTTTCAAAACAGGCGTTTTCAGCCCAATACCGGCATATGGAAGAAACAGCAGAAAGCCCAGGGAAATATCTGCTTCTAAATCCAAAACGCAGCTATCTAACAGAACGGTTGTCAATGTGTGCACTCAACTTCCAGAGTTAAACCCGTGTGTGGATTCAGCAGTCTGCAAACACTTTCTGTGCAGTGTTTCAAAACAGACGTTTTCAGCCCATTACCGGCATATGGAAGAAACAGCAGAAAGCACAGGGAAATATCTGCTTCTAAATCCAAAACGCAGCTATCTAACAGAACGGTTGTCAATGTGCGCACTCAACTTCCAGAGTTAAACTCGTGTGTGGATTCAGCAGTCTGCAAACACTTTCTGTGCAGAGTTTCAAAACAGGCGTTTTCAGCCCAATACTGGCATAGGGAAGAAACAGCAGAAAGCCCAGGGAAATATCTGCTTCTAAATCCAAAACGCAGTTATCTAACAGAATGGTTGTCAATGTGTGCACTCAACTTCCAGAGTTAAACCCGTGTGTGGATTCAGCAGTCTGCAAACACTTTCTGTGCAGAGTTTCAAAACAGACGTTTTCAGCCCATTACCGGCATATGGAAGAAACAGAAGAAAGCACAGGGAAATATCTGCTTCTAAATCCAAAACGCAGCTATCTAACAGAACGGTTGTCAATGTGTGCACTCAACTTCCAGAGTTAAACCCGTGTGTGGATTCAGCAGTCTGCAAACACTTTCTGTGCAGAGTTTCAAAACAGACGTTTTCAGCCCATTACCGGCATATGGAAGAAACAGCAGAAAGCACAGGGAAATATCTGCTTCTAAATCCAAAAGGCAGCTATCTAACAGAACGGTTGTCAATGTGTGCACTCAACTTCCAGAGATAAACCCGTGTGTGGATTCAGCAGTCTGCAAACACTTTCTGTGCAGAGTTTCAAAACAGACGTTTTCAGCCCAGTACCGGCATATGGAAGAAACAGCAGAAAGCACAGGGAAATATCTGCTTCTAAATCCAAAACGCAGCTATCTAACAGAACGGTTGTCAATGTGTGCACTCAACTTCCAGAGTTAAACCCGTGTGTGGATTCAGCAGTCTGCAAACACTTTCTGTGCAGAGTTTCAAAACAGGCGTTTTCAGCCCAATACCGGCATATGGAAGAAACAGCAGAAAGCCCAGGGAAATATCTGCTTCTAAATCCAAAACGCAGCTATCTAACAGAACGGTTGTCAATGTGTGCACTCAACTTCCAGAGTTAAACCCGTGTGTGGATTCAGCAGTCTGCAAACACTTTCTGTGCAGAGTTTCAAAACAGACGTTTTCAGCCCATTACCGGCATATGGAAGAAACAGCAGAAAGCCCAGGGAAATATCTGCTTCTAAATCCAAAACGCAGCTATCTAACAGAACGGTTGTCAATGTGTGCACTCAACTTCCAGAGTTAAACCCGTGTGTGGATTCAGCAGTCTGCAAACACTTTCTGTGCAGAGTCCCAAAACAGACGTTTTCAGCCCAATACCGGCATATGGAAGAAACAGCAGAAAGCCCAGGGAAATATCTGCTTCTAAATCCAAAACGCAGCTATCTAACAGAACGGTTGTCAATGTGTGCACTCAACTTCCAGAGTTAAACCCGTGTGTGGATTCAGCAGTCTGCAAACACTTTCTGTGCAGAGTTTCAAAACAGACGTTTTCAGCCCATTACCGGCATATGGAAGAAACAGCAGAAAGCACAGGGAAATATCTGCTTCTAAATCCAAAACGCAGCTATCTAACAGAACGGTTGTCAATGTGTGCACTCAACTTCCAGAGTTAAACTCGTGTGTGGATTCAGCAGTCTGCAAACACTTTCTGTGCAGAGTTTCAAAACAGGCGTTTTCAGCCCAATACCGGCATATGGAAGAAACAGCAGAAAGCCCAGGGAAATATCTGCTTCTAAATCCAAAACGCAGTTATCTAACAGAATGGTTGTCAATGTGTGCACTCAACTTCCAGAGTTAAACCCGTGTGTGGATTCAGCAGTCTGCAAACACTTTCTGTGCAGAGTTTCAAAACAGACGTTTTCAGCCCATTACCGGCATATGGAAGAAACAGAAGAAAGCACAGGGAAATATCTGCTTCTAAATCCAAAACGCAGCTATCTAACAGAACGGTTGTCAATGTGTGCACTCAACTTCCAGAGTTAAACCCGTGTGTGGATTCAGCAGTCTGCAAACACTTTCTGTGCAGAGTTTCAAAACAGGCGTTTTCAGCCCAATACCGGCATATGGAAGAAACAGCAGAAAGCACAGGGAAATATCTGCTTCTAAATCCAAAACGCAGCTATCTAACAAAACGGTTGTCAATGTGTGCACTCAACTTCCAGAGTTAAATCCGTGTGTGGATTCAGCAGTCTGCAAACATTTTCTCTGCAGAGTCCCAAAAGAGGCGTTTTCAGCCCATTACCGGCATATGGAAGAAACAGCAGTAAGCACAGGGAAATATCTGCTTCTAAATCCAAAA
Source organism: Aotus nancymaae (assembly GCF_030222135.1). Taxonomy (NCBI): domain Eukaryota; kingdom Metazoa; phylum Chordata; class Mammalia; order Primates; family Aotidae; genus Aotus; species Aotus nancymaae. The sequence goes on from NW_026989232.1 coordinate 27,075, forward strand.
CGCAGCAATCTAACAGAACGGTTGTCAATGTGTGCACTCAACTTCCAGAGTTAAACCCGTGTGTGGATTCAGCAGTCTGCAAACACTTTCTGTGCAGAGTTTCAAAACAGGCGTTTTCAGCCCAATACCGGCATATGGAAGAAACAGCAGAAAGCACAGGGAAATATCAGCTTCTAAATCCAAAACGCAGCTATCTAACAGAACGGTTGTCAATGTGTGCACTCAACTTCCAGAGTTAAACCCGTGTGTGGATTCAGCAGTCTGCAAACACTTTCTGTGCAGAGTCTCAAAACAGGCCTTTCCGGCCCAGTACCGGCATATATAAGAAAGAGCATTAAGACTGCGTCTAAAACTCAGAAGAAACGTTTCTTTCAAACTGCTCGGCCGTGTGTTCTTTGACCTAAGGGACTTTAATCTATGTTTAGATTCAGCGAGATAGAAACACGTTCATTCTAGGAGCTGTCTTTGGATGTTCCAGAATGAATGGGAGTGTATGCTGTAAAGAGAAATATCTGTTTCTAAAACCAAAATGGATCTATCTAGCAGAGTGTTTGTGAATGTGTGCCTTCGGCTTAAAGAGGTAAACTGCTCTTGTCATGCAGCACTTTAGAAACCCTTTATATGCAAATTCTCATACAGAGCTTTCCAGCAAAACACCAGCCTAAAGGAAATAGCAGTAAGACTGCATCTTTAACATGGAAGAAACTGTTTTCAAACTGCTCTGCTGTGTGTTCATTCATATAAGAGACTTGAATATATGTTCAGATTCAGCTAGTTAGCAACACGTTTCTTCCAGGAGCTGTGTTTGCCTATTCCAGAGTATACTGAAGTATAAGATGTAAAGACAAATGTCTCCTTCCAAAAGAAAAACGGATGATCTAATGGAATGGTGGTCAATGTGTGCATTCAACTTACTGAGCTAAACTGCTGTTTGTATGCAGCAGTTTAGAAAACATTTCTGTGTAGATTCTCAAACAGACATTTCCAGCAAAATACCGGCCTATAAGAAAGAGCATTAAGACTGCGTCTAAAACTCAGAGGGAACGTTTCTTTCAAACTGCTCTGCAGTGTGTTCGTTCACCAAAGGTCGTTGAATCTATGTTTGGATTCAGCGAGTTTGAAACACGTTTATTCTAGGAGCTGCATTTCGATATTCCAGAGTGTATTGGAGTAAATGCTGTAAAGAGAAATATCTGTTTCTAAAACCAAAACGGAGCTATCTAACAGAATGGTTGTGAATGTGTGCATTCAACTTAAAGGGTTAATCTGCTCTTCTTGGGCAGCAGTTTAGAAACCCTTTATATGCAAATTCTAAAATCAACATTTGCAGCAAAACACCAGCCTAAAAGAAGTAGCAGTAAGACTGCATCTATAACATAGAAGAAACTTTTTCTTCAAAATGCTCTGCTCTGTGTTCATTCACCTAAGAGTCTTGAGTATATGTTCAGATTCAGCGAGTAAGAAACACGTTTCTTCCAGGAGCTGCATTTGCATATTCCAGAGTGTACTGGAGTATAAGGTTTAAAGTGAAATATCTGGTTCTAAAACAAACACGGAGCCATCTAACAGAATGGTTGTCACTGTGTGCATTCAGCTTATTGAGATAAACTGTTGTTTCTATGCAGCAGTTTAGAAAAGATTTTTGTGCAGATTCTAAAACAGACATTCCCAGCAAAATACCGGCCTCTAAGAAATAGCAATAAGACTGCGTCTAAAACTCAAATAAAACGTTTCTTTCAAACTGCTGTGCTGTGTGTTCGTTCACCTAAGGGAGTTGAATCTATGTTTAGATTCAGCGACTTAGAAACACGTCTATTCTGGGAGCTGCGTTTGGCTATTCCAGAATGAATGGGAGTATATGCTGTAACTAGAAACACAGGCTTCTAAAACCAAAACGGAGCTAGCTAACAGAATGATTGTGAATGAGGGCATTCAACTTAACGAATTAAACTGCTCCACTTAAGCAGCAGTTTACAAACCATTTATATGGAAATTCTAAAACCAACATTCCCAGGAAAACACCAGCCTAAAAGCAATAGCAGAAACAGTGCATCTATAACATGGAAGAAAGGTTTTTTTCAAACTCCTCTGCTGTGTGTTCATTCACCTAAGAGACTTCAATATATGCTCAGATTCAGCGAGTTACAAACACGTTTCTTCCAGGAGCTGCGTTTGCATATATCAGAGTGTACTGGGGTACAAAATGTAAAGAGAAATATCTGATTACACTTAGAAACCCGTTTCTTTTAGGAGCTGCGTTTGGATATTCCAGAGAGAATGAGAGTATATGCTGTAAAGAGAAATAACTGCTTCTAAAACCAAAAGGCAGCTATCTAACTGAATGGTTGTCAATGCGTGCACTCAACTTCCAGAGATAAACCCATGTGTGTATTCAGCATTGTGCAAACACTTTCTGTGCAGAGTCCCAAAACAGGCGTTTTCAGCCCAATACCGGCATATGGAAGAAACAGCAGAAAGCCCAGGGAAATATCTGCTTCTAAATCCAAAACGCAGCTATCTAACAGAACGGTTGTCAATGTGTGCACTCAACTTCAAGAGTTAAACCCGTGTGTGGATTCAGCAGTCTGCAAACACTTTCTGTGCAGAGTTTCAAAACAGGCGTTTTCAGCCCAATACCGGCATATGGAAGAAACAGCAGAAAGCACAGGGAAATATCTGCTTCTAAATCCAAAACGCAGCTATCTAACAGAACGGTTGTCAATGTGTGCACTCAACTTCCAGAGTTAAACCCGTGTGTGGATTCAGCAGTCTGCAAACACTTTCTGTGCAGAGTTTCAAAACAGGCGTTTTCAGCCCAATACCGGCATATGGAAGAAACAGCAGAAAGCACAGGGAAATATCAGCTTCTAAATCCAAAACGCAGCTATCTAACAGAACGGTTGTCAATGTGTGCACTCAACTTCCAGAGTTAAACCCGTGTGTGGATTCAGCAGTCTGCAAACACTTTCTGTGCAGAGTCTCAAAACAGGCCTTTCCGGCCCAGTACCGGCATATATAAGAAAGAGCATTAAGACTGCGTCTAAAACTCAGAAGAAACGTTTCTTTCAAACTGCTCGGCCGTGTGTTCTTTGACCTAAGGGACTTTAATCTATGTTTAGATTCAGCGAGATAGAAACACGTTCATTCTAGGAGCTGTCTTTGGATGTTCCAGAATGAATGGGAGTGTATGCTGTAAAGAGAAATATCTGTTTCTAAAACCAAAATGGATCTATCTAGCAGAGTGTTTGTGAATGTGTGCCTTCGGCTTAAAGAGGTAAACTGCTCTTGTCATGCAGCACTTTAGAAACCCTTTATATGCAAATTCTCATACAGAGCTTTCCAGCAAAACACCAGCCTAAAGGAAATAGCAGTAAGACTGCATCTTTAACATGGAAGAAACTGTTTTCAAACTGCTCTGCTGTGTGTTCATTCATATAAGAGACTTGAATATATGTTCAGATTCAGCTAGTTAGCAACACGTTTCTTCCAGGAGCTGTGTTTGCCTATTCCAGAGTATACTGAAGTATAAGATGTAAAGACAAATGTCTCCTTCCAAAAGAAAAACGGATGATCTAATGGAATGGTGGTCAATGTGTGCATTCAACTTACTGAGCTAAACTGCTGTTTGTATGCAGCAGTTTAGAAAACATTTCTGTGTAGATTCTCAAACAGACATTTCCAGCAAAATACCGGCCTATAAGAAAGAGCATTAAGACTGCGTCTAAAACTCAGAGGGAACGTTTCTTTCAAACTGCTCTGCAGTGTGTTCGTTCACCAAAGGTCGTTGAATCTATGTTTGGATTCAGCGAGTTTGAAACACGTTTATTCTAGGAGCTGCATTTCGATATTCCAGAGTGTATTGGAGTAAATGCTGTAAAGAGAAATATCTGTTTCTAAAACCAAAACGGAGCTATCTAACAGAATGGTTGTGAATGTGTGCATTCAACTTAAAGGGTTAATCTGCTCTTCTTGGGCAGCAGTTTAGAAACCCTTTATATGCAAATTCTAAAATCAACATTTGCAGCAAAACACCAGCCTAAAAGAAGTAGCAGTAAGACTGCATCTATAACATAGAAGAAACTTTTTCTTCAAAATGCTCTGCTCTGTGTTCATTCACCTAAGAGTCTTGAGTATATGTTCAGATTCAGCGAGTAAGAAACACGTTTCTTCCAGGAGCTGCATTTGCATATTCCAGAGTGTACTGGAGTATAAGGTTTAAAGTGAAATATCTGGTTCTAAAACAAACACGGAGCCATCTAACAGAATGGTTGTCACTGTGTGCATTCAGCTTATTGAGATAAACTGTTGTTTCTATGCAGCAGTTTAGAAAAGATTTTTGTGCAGATTCTAAAACAGACATTCCCAGCAAAATACCGGCCTCTAAGAAATAGCAATAAGACTGCGTCTAAAACTCAAATAAAACGTTTCTTTCAAACTGCTGTGCTGTGTGTTCGTTCACCTAAGGGAGTTGAATCTATGTTTAGATTCAGCGACTTAGAAACACGTCTATTCTGGGAGCTGCGTTTGGCTATTCCAGAATGAATGGGAGTATATGCTGTAACTAGAAACACAGGCTTCTAAAACCAAAACGGAGCTAGCTAACAGAATGATTGTGAATGAGGGCATTCAACTTAACGAATTAAACTGCTCCACTTAAGCAGCAGTTTACAAACCATTTATATGGAAATTCTAAAACCAACATTCCCAGGAAAACACCAGCCTAAAAGCAATAGCAGAAACAGTGCATCTATAACATGGAAGAAAGGTTTTTTTCAAACTCCTCTGCTGTGTGTTCATTCACCTAAGAGACTTCAATATATGCTCAGATTCAGCGAGTTACAAACACGTTTCTTCCAGGAGCTGCGTTTGCATATATCAGAGTGTACTGGGGTACAAAATGTAAAGAGAAATATCTGATTACACTTAGAAACCCGTTTCTTTTAGGAGCTGCGTTTGGATATTCCAGAGAGAATGAGAGTATATGCTGTAAAGAGAAATAACTGCTTCTAAAACCAAAAGGCAGCTATCTAACTGAATGGTTGTCAATGCGTGCACTCAACTTCCAGAGATAAACCCATGTGTGTATTCAGCATTGTGCAAACACTTTCTGTGCAGAGTCCCAAAACAGGCGTTTTCAGCCCAATACCGGCATATGGAAGAAACAGCAGAAAGCCCAGGGAAATATCTGCTTCTAAATCCAAAACGCAGCTATCTAACAGAACGGTTGTCAATGTGTGCACTCAACTTCAAGAGTTAAACCCGTGTGTGGATTCAGCAGTCTGCAAACACTTTCTGTGCAGAGTTTCAAAACAGGCGTTTTCAGCCCAATACCGGCATATGGAAGAAACAGCAGAAAGCACAGGGAAATATCTGCTTCTAAATCCAAAACGCAGCTATCTAACAGAACGGTTGTCAATGTGTGCACTCAACTTCCAGAGTTAAACCCGTGTGTGGATTCAGCAGTCTGCAAACACTTTCTGTGCAGAGTTTCAAAACAGGCGTTTTCAGCCCAATACCGGCATATGGAAGAAACAGCAGAAAGCCCAGGGAAATATCTGCTTCTAAATCCAAAACGCAGCTATCTAACAGAACGGTTGTCAATGTGTGCACTCAACTTCCAGAGTTAAACCCGTGTGTGGATTCAGCAGTCTGCAAACACTTTCTGTGCAGAGTTTCAAAACAGACGTTTTCAGCCCAATACCGGCATATGGAAGAAACAGCAGAAAGCCCAGGGAAATATCTGCTTCTAAATCCAAAACGCAGCTATCTAACAGAACGGTTGTCAATGTGTGCACTCAACTTCCAGAGTTAAACCCGTGTGTGGATTCAGCAGTCTGCAAACACTTTCTGTGCAGAGTTTCAAAACAGGCGTTTTCAGCCCATTACCGGCATATGGAAGAAACAGCAGAAAGCACAGGGAAATATCTGCTTCTAAATCCAAAACGCAGCTATCTAACAGAACGGTTGTCAATGTGTGCACTCAACTTCCAGAGTTAAACCCGTGTGTGGATTCAGCAGTCTGCAAACACTTTCTCTGCAGAGTCCCAAAACAGACGTTTTCAGTCCAATACCGGCATATGGAAGAAACAGCAGAAAGCCCAGGGAAATATCTGCTTCTAAATCCAAAACGCAGCTATCTAACAGAACGGTTGTCAATGTGTGCACTCAACTTCCAGAGATAAACCCGTGTGTGGATTCAGCAGTCTGCAAACACTTTCTGTGCAGAGTTTCAAAACAGACGTTTTCAGCCCATTACCGGCATATGGAAGAAACAGCAGAAAGCACAGGGAAATATCTGCTTCTAAATCCAAAACGCAGCTATCTAACAGAACGGTTGTCAATGTGTGCACTCAACTTCCAGAGTTAAACCCGTGTGTGGATTCAGCAGTCTGCAAACACTTTCTGTGCAGAGTTTCAAAACAGGCGTTTTCAGCCCAATACCGGCATATGGAAGAAACAGCAGAAAGCCCAGGGAAATATCTGCTTCTAAATCCAAAACGCAGCTATCTAACAGAACGGTTGTCAATGTGTGCACTCAACTTCCAGAGTTAAACCCGTGTGTGGATTCAGCAGTCTGCAAACACTTTCTGTGCAGAGTTTCAAAACAGACGTTTTCAGCCCATTACCGGCATATGGAAGAAACAGCAGAAAGCACAGGGAAATATCTGCTTCTAAATCCAAAACGCAGCTATCTAACAGAACGGTTGTCAATGTGTGCACTCAACTTCCAGAGTTAAACCCGTGTGTGGATTCAGCAGTCTGCAAACACTTTCTGTGCAGAGTTTCAAAACAGACGTTTTCAGCCCATTACCGGCATATGGAAGAAACAGCAGAAAGCACAGGGAAATATCTGCTTCTAAATCCAAAACGCAGCTATCTAACAGAACGGTTGTCAATGTGTGCACTCAACTTCCAGAGTTAAACCCGTGTGTGGATTCAGCAGTCTGCAAACACTTTCTCTGCAGAGTCCCAAAACAGACGTTTTCTGCCCAATACCGGCATATGGAAGAAACAGCAGAAAGCCCAGGGAAATATCTGCTTCTAAATCCAAAACGCAGCTATCTAACAGAACGGTTGTCAATGTGTGCACTCAACTTCCAGAGATAAACCCGTGTCTGGATTCAGCAGTCTGCAAACACTTTCTGTGCAGAGTTTCAAAACAGACGTTTTCAGCCCATTACCGGCATATGGAAGAAACAGCAGAAAGCCCAGGGAAATATCTGCTTCTAAATCCAAAACGCAGCTATCTAACAGAACGGTTGTCAATGTGTGCACTCAACTTCCAGAGTTAAACCCGTGTGTGGATTCAGCAGTCTGCAAACACTTTCTGTGCAGAGTTTCAAAACAGGCGTTTTCAGCCCAATACCGGCATATGGAAGAAACAGCAGAAAGCCCAGGGAAATATCTGCTTCTAAATCCAAAACGCAGCTATCTAACAGAACGGTTGTCAATGTGTGCACTCAACTTCCAGAGTTAAACCCGTGTGTGGATTCAGCAGTCTGCAAACACTTTCTGTGCAGAGTTTCAAAACAGACGTTTTCAGCCCATTACCGGCATATGGAAGAAACAGCAGAAAGCCCAGGGAAATATCTGCTTCTAAATCCAAAACGCAGCTATCTAACAGAACGGTTGTCAATGTGTGCACTCAACTTCCAGAGTTAAACCCGTGTGTGGATTCAGCAGTCTGCAAACACTTTCTCTGCAGAGTCCCAAAACATACGTTTTCAGCCCAATACCGGCATATGGAAGAAACAGCAGAAAGCACAGGGAAATATCTGCTTCTAAATCCAAAACGCAGCTATCTAACAGAACGGTTGTCAATGTGTGCACTCAACTTCCAGAGATAAACCCGTGTGTGGATTCAGCAGTCTGCAAACACTTTCTGTGCAGAGTTTCAAAACAGACGTTTTCAGCCCATTACCGGCATATGGAAGAAACAGCAGAAAGCACAGGGAAATATCTGCTTCTAAATCCAAAACGCAGCTATCTAACAGAACGGTTGTCAATGTGTGCACTCAACTTCCAGAGTTAAACCCGTGTGTGGATTCAGCAGTCTGCAAACACTTTCTGTGCAGAGTTTCAAAACAGGCGTTTTCAGCCCAATACCGGCATATGGAAGAAACAGCAGAAAGCCCAGGGAAATATCTGCTTCTAAATCCAAAACGCAGCTATCTAACAGAACGGTTGTCAATGTGTGCACTCAACTTCCAGAGTTAAACCCGTGTGTGGATTCAGCAGTCTGCAAACACTTTCTGTGCAGAGTTTCAAAACAGACGTTTTCAGCCCATTACCGGCATATGGAAGAAACAGCAGAAAGCACAGGGAAATATCTGCTTCTAAATCCAAAACGCAGCTATCTAACAGAACGGTTGTCAATGTGTGCACTCAACTTCCAGAGTTAAACCCGTGTGTGGATTCAGCAGTCTGCAAACACTTTCTCTGCAGAGTCCCAAAACAGACGTTTTCAGCCCAATACCGGCATATGGAAGAAACAGCAGAAAGCCCAGGGAAATATCTGCTTCTAAATCCAAAACGCAGCTATCTAACAGAACGGTTGTCAATGTGTGCACTCAACTTCCAGAGATAAACCCGTGTGTGGATTCAGCAGTCTGCAAACACTTTCTGTGCAGAGTTTCAAAACAGACGTTTTCAGCCCATTACCGGCATATGGAAGAAACAGCAGAAAGCACAGGGAAATATCTGCTTCTAAATTCAAAACGCAGCTATCTAACAGAACGGTTGTCAATGTGTGCACTCAACTTCCAGAGTTAAACCCGTGTGTGGATTCAGCAGTCTGCAAACACTTTCTGTGCAGAGTTTCAAAACAGGCGTTTTCAGCCCAATACCGGCATATGGAAGAAACAGCAGAAAGCCCAGGGAAATATCTGCTTCTAAATCCAAAACGCAGCTATCTAACAGAACGGTTGTCAATGTGTGCACTCAACTTCCAGAGGTAAACCCGTGTGTGGATTCAGCAGTCTGCAAACACTTTCTGTGCAGTGTTTCAAAACAGACGTTTTCAGCCCATTACCGGCATATGGAAGAAACAGCAGAAAGCACAGGGAAATATCTGCTTCTAAATCCAAAACGCAGCTATCTAACAGAACGGTTGTCAATGTGCGCACTCAACTTCCAGAGTTAAACTCGTGTGTGGATTCAGCAGTCTGCAAACACTTTCTGTGCAGAGTTTCAAAACAGGCGTTTTCAGCCCAATACTGGCATAGGGAAGAAACAGCAGAAAGCCCAGGGAAATATCTGCTTCTAAATCCAAAACGCAGTTATCTAACAGAATGGTTGTCAATGTGTGCACTCAACTTCCAGAGTTAAACCCGTGTGTGGATTCAGCAGTCTGCAAACACTTTCTGTGCAGAGTTTCAAAACAGACGTTTTCAGCCCATTACCGGCATATGGAAGAAACAGAAGAAAGCACAGGGAAATATCTGCTTCTAAATCCAAAACGCAGCTATCTAACAGAACGGTTGTCAATGTGTGCACTCAACTTCCAGAGTTAAACCCGTGTGTGGATTCAGCAGTCTGCAAACACTTTCTGTGCAGAGTTTCAAAACAGACGTTTTCAGCCCATTACCGGCATATGGAAGAAACAGCAGAAAGCACAGGGAAATATCTGCTTCTAAATCCAAAAGGCAGCTATCTAACAGAACGGTTGTCAATGTGTGCACTCAACTTCCAGAGTTAAACCCGTGTGTGGATTCAGCAGTCTGCAAACACTTTCTCTGCAGAGTCCCAAAACAGGCGTTTTCAGCCCATTACCGGCATACGGAAGAAACAGCAGTAAGCACAGGGAAATATCTGCTTCTAAATCCAAAACGCAGCTATCTAACAGAACGGTTGTCAATGTGTTCACTCAACTTCCAGAGTTAAATCCGTGTGTGGATTCAGCAGTCTGCAAACATTTTCTCTGCAGAGTCCCAAAAGAGGCGTTTTCAGCCCATTACCGGCATATGAAAGAAACAGCAGTAAGCACAGGGAAATATCTGCTTCTAAATCCAAAACGCAGCAATCTAACAGAACGGTTGTCAATGTGTGCACTCAACTTCCAGAGTTAAACCCGTGTGTGGATTCAGCAGTCTGCAAACACTTTCTGTGCAGAGTTTCAAAACAGGCGTTTTCAGCCCAATACCGGCATATGGAAGAAACAGCAGAAAGCACAGGGAAATATCGGCTTCTAAATCCAAAACGCAGCTATCTAACAGAACGGTTGTCAATGTGTGCACTCAACTTCCAGAGTTAAACCCGTGTGTGGATTCAGCAGTCTGCAAACACTTTCTGTGCAGAGTCTCAAAACAGGCCTTTCCGGCCCAGTACCGGCATATATAAGAAAGAGCATTAAGACTGCGTCTAAAACTCAGAAGAAACGTTTCTTTCAAACTGCTCGGCCGTGTGTTCTTTGACCTAAGGGACTTTAATCTATGTTTAGATTCAGCGAGATAGAAACACATTCATTCTAGGAGCTGTCTTTGGATGTTCCAGAATGAATGGGACTGTATGCTGTAAAGAGAAATATCTGTTTCTAAAACCAAAATGGATCTATCTAGCAGAGTGGTTGTGAATGTGTGCCTTCGGCTTAAAGAGGTAAACTGCTCTTGTCATGCAGCACTTTAGAAACCCTTTATATGCAAATTCTCATACAGAGCTTTCCAGCAAAACACCAGCCTAAAGGAAATAGCAGTAAGACTGCATCTTTAACATGGAAGAAACTGTTTTCACACTGCTCTGCTGTGTGTTCATTCATATAAGAGACTTGAATATATGTTCAGATTCAGCTAGTTAGCAACACGTTTCTTCCAGGAGCTGTGCTTGCCTATTCCAGAGTATACTGAAGTATAAGATGTAAAGACAAATGTCTCCTTCCAAAAGAAAAACGGATGATCTAATGGAATGGTGGTCAATGTGTGCATTCAACTTACTGAGCTAAACTGCTGTTTGTATGCAGCAGTTTAGAAAACATTTCTGTGTAGATTCTCAAACAGACATTTCCAGCAAAATACCGGCCTATAAGAAAGAGCATTAAGACTGCGTCTAAAACTCAGAGGGAACGTTTCTTTCAAACTGCTCTGCAGTGTGTTCGTTCACCAAAGGTCGTTGAATCTATGTTTGGATTCAGCGAGTTTGAAACACGTTTATTCTAGGAGCTGCATTTCGATATTCCAGAGTGTATTGGAGTAAATGCTGTAAAGAGAAATATCTGTTTCTAAAACCAAAACGGAGCTATCTAACAGAATGGTTGTGAATGTGTGCATTCAACTTAAAGGGTTAATCTGCTCTTCTTGGGCAGCAGTTTAGAAACCCTTTATATGCAAATTCTAAAATCAACATTTGCAGCAAAACACCAGCCTAAAAGAAGTAGCAGTAAGACTGCATCTATAACATAGAAGAAACTTTTTCTTCAAAATGCTCTGCTCTGTGTTCATTCACCTAAGAGTCTTGAGTATATGTTCAGATTCAGCGAGTAAGAAACACGTTTCTTCCAGGAGCTGCATTTGCATATTCCAGAGTGTACTGGAGTATAAGGTTTAAAGTGAAATATCTGGTTCTAAAACAAACACGGAGCCATCTAACAGAATGGTTGTCACTGTGTGCATTCAGCTTATTGAGATAAACTGTTGTTTCTATGCAGCAGTTTAGAAAAGATTTTTGTGCAGATTCTAAAACAGACATTCCCAGCAAAATACCGGCCTCTAAGAAATAGCAATAAGACTGCGTCTAAAACTCAAATAAAACGTTTCTTTCAAACTGCTGTGCTGTGTGTTCGTTCACCTAAGGGAGTTGAATCTATGTTTAGATTCAGCGACTTAGAAACACGTCTATTCTGGGAGCTGCGTTTGGCTATTCCAGAATGAATGGGAGTATATGCTGTAACTAGAAACACAGGCTTCTAAAACCAAAACGGAGCTAGCTAACAGAATGATTGTGAATGAGGGCATTCAACTTAACGAATTAAACTGCTCCACTTAAGCAGCAGTTTACAAACCATTTATATGGAAATTCTAAAACCAACATTCCCAGGAAAACACCAGCCTAAAAGCAATAGCAGAAACAGTGCATCTATAACATGGAAGAAAGGTTTTTTTCAAACTCCTCTGCTGTGTGTTCATTCACCTAAGAGACTTCAATATATGCTCAGATTCAGCGAGTTACAAACACGTTTCTTCCAGGAGCTGCGTTTGCATATATCAGAGTGTACTGGGGTACAAAATGTAAAGAGAAATATCTGATTACACTTAGAAACCCGTTTCTTTTAGGAGCTGCGTTTGGATATTCCAGAGAGAATGAGAGTATATGCTGTAAAGAGAAATAACTGCTTCTAAAACCAAAAGGCAGCTATCTAACTGAATGGTTGTCAATGCGTGCACTCAACTTCCAGAGATAAACCCATGTGTGTATTCAGCATTGTGCAAACACTTTCTGTGCAGAGTCCCAAAACAGGCGTTTTCAGCCCAATACCGGCATATGGAAGAAACAGCAGAAAGCCCAGGGAAATATCTGCTTCTAAATCCAAAACGCAGCAATCTAACAGAACGGTTGTCAATGTGTGCACTCAACTTCCAGAGTTAAACCCGTGTGTGGATTCAGCAGTCTGCAAACACTTTCTGTGCAGAGTTTCAAAACAGGCGTTTTCAGCCCATTACCGGCATATGGAAGAAACAGCAGAAAGCACAGGGAAATATCTGCTTCTAAATCCAAAACGCAGCTATCTAACAGAACGGTTGTCAATGTGTGCACTCAACTTCAAGAGTTAAACCCGTGTGTGGATTCAGCAGTCTGCAAACACTTTCTGTGCAGAGTTTCAAAACAGGCGTTTTCAGCCCAATACCGGCATATGGAAGAAACAGCAGAAAGCCCAGGGAAATATCTGCTTCTAAATCCAAAACGCAGCTATCTAACAGAACGGTTGTCAATGTGTGCACTCAACTTCCAGAGTTAAACCCGTGTGTGGATTCAGCAGTCTGCAAACACTTTCTGTGCAGAGTTTCAAAACAGGCGTTTTCAGCCCAATACCGGCATATGGAAGAAACAGCAGAAAGCCCAGGGAAATATCTGCTTCTAAATCCAAAACGCAGCTATCTAACAGAACGGTTGTCAATGTGTGCACTCAACTTCCAGAGTTAAACCCGTGTGTGGATTCAGCAGTCTGCAAACACTTTCTGTGCAGAATTTCAAAACAGACGTTTTCAGCCCAATACCGGCATATGGAAGAAACAGCAGAAAGCCCAGGGAAATATCTGCTTCTAAATCCAAAACGCAGCTATCTAACAGAACGGTTGTCAATGTGTGCACTCAACTTCCAGAGTTAAACCCGTGTGTGGATTCAGCAGTCTGCAAACACTTTCTGTGCAGAGTTTCAAAACAGACGTTTTCAGCCCATTACCGGCATATGGAAGAAACAGCAGAAAGCACAGGGAAATATCTGCTTCTAAATCCAAAACGCAGCTATCTAACAGAACGGTTGTCAATGTGTGCACTCAACTTCCAGAGTTAAACCCGTGTGTGGATTCAGCAGTCTGCAAACACTTTCTGTGCAGAGTTTCAAAACAGGCGTTTTCAGCCCAATACCGGCATATGGAAGAAACAGTAGAAAGCCCAGGGAAATATCTGCTTCTAAATCCAAAACGCAGCTATCTAACAGAACGGTTGTCAATGTGTGCACTCAACTTCCAGAGTTAAACCCGTGTGTGGATTCAGCAGTCTGCAAACACTTTCTGTGCAGAGTTTCAAAACAGACGTTTTCAGCCCATTACCGGCATATGGAAGAAACAGCAGAAAGCACAGGGAAATATCTGCTTCTAAATCCAAAACGCAGCTATCTAACAGAACGGTTGTCAATGTGGGCACTCAACTTCCAGAGTTAAACCCGTGTGTGGATTCAGCAGTCTGCAAACACTTTCTGTGCAGAGTTTCAAAACAGGCGTTTTCAGCCCAATACCGGCATATGGAAGAAACAGCAGAAAGCACAGGGAAATATCTGCTTCTAAATCCAAAACGCAGCTATCTAACAGAACGGTTGTCAATGTGTGCACTCAACTTCCAGAGTTAAACCCGTGTGTGGATTCAGCAGTCTGCAAACACTTTCTGTGCAGAGTTTCAAAACAGGCGTTTTCAGCCCAATACCGGCATATGGAAGAAACAGCAGAAAGCACAGGGAAATATCTGCTTCTAAATCCAAAACGCAGCTATCTAACAGAACGGTTGTCAATGTGTGCACTCAACTTCCAGAGTTAAACCCGTGTGTGGATTCAGCAGTCTGCAAACACTTTCTGTGCAGAGTTTCAAAACAGGCGTTTTCAGCCCAACACCGGCATATGGAAGAAACAGCAGAAAGCCCAGGGAAATATCTGCTTCTAAATCCAAAACGCAGCTATCTAACAGAACGGTTGTCAATGTGTGCACTCAACTTCCAGAGTTAAACCCGTGTGTGGATTCAGCAGTCTGCAAACACTTTCTGTGCAGAGTTTCAAAACAGACGTTTTCAGCCCATTACCGGCATATGGAAGAAACAGCAGAAAGCCCAGGGAAATATCTGCTTCTAAATCCAAAACGCAGCTATCTAACAGAACGGTTGTCAATGTGTGCACTCAACTTCCAGAGTTAAACCCGTGTGTGGATTCAGCAGTCTGCAAACACTTTCTGTGCAGAGTTTCAAAACAGACGTTTTCAGCCCATTACCGGCGTATGGAAGAAACAGCAGAAAGCACAGGGAAATATCTGCTTCTAAATCCAAAACGCAGCTATCTAACAGAACGGTTGTCAATGTGTGCACTCAACTTCCAGAGTTAAACCGGTGTGTGGATTCAGCAGTCTGCAAACACTTTCTGTGCAGAGTTTCAAAACAGGCGTTTTCAGCCCAATACCGGCATATGGAAGAAACAGCAGAAAGCCCAGGGAAATATCTGCTTCTAAATCCAAAACGCAGCTATCTAACAGAACGGTTGTCAATGTGTGCACTCAACTTCCAGAGTTAAACCCGTGTGTGGATTCAGCAGTCTGCAAACACTTTCTGTGCAGAGTTTCAAAACAGACGTTTTCAGCCCATTACCGGCATATGGAAGAAACAGCAGAAAGCCCAGGGAAATATCTGCTTCTAAATCCAAAACGCAGCTATCTAACAGAACGGTTGTCAATGTGTGCACTCAACTTCCAGAGTTAAACCCGTGTGTGGATTCAGCAGTCTGCAAACACTTTCTGTGCAGAGTTTCAAAACAGGCGTTTTCAGCCCAATACCGGCATATGGAAGAAACAGCAGAAAGCCCAGGGAAATATCTGCTTCTAAATCCAAAACGCAGCTATCTAACAGAACGGTTGTCAATGTGTGCACTCAACTTCCAGAGTTAAACCCGTGTGTGGATTCAGCAGTCTGCAAACACGTTCTGTGCAGAGTTTCAAAACAGGCGTTTTCAGCCCAATACCGGCATATGGAAGAAACAGCAGAAAGCCCAGGGAAATATCTGCTTCTAAATCCAAAATGCAGCTATCTAACAGAACGGTTGTCAATGTGTGCACTCAACTTCCAGAGTTAAACCCGTGTGTGGATTCAGCAGTCTGCAAACACTTTCTGTGCAGAGTTTCAAAACAGACGTTTTCAGCCCATTACCGGCATATGGAAGAAACAGCAGAAAGCACAGGGAAATATCTGCTTCTAAATCCAAAACGCAGCTATCTAACAGAACGGTTGTCAATGTGTGCACTCAACTTCCAGAGTTAAACCCGTGTGTGGATTCAGCAGTCTGCAAACACTTTCTGTGCAGAGTTTCAAAACAGGCGTTTTCAGCCCAATACCGGCATATGGAAGAAACAGCAGAAAGCCCAGGGAAATATCTGCTTCTAAATCCAAAACGCAGCTATCTAACAGAACGGTTGACAATGTGTCCACTCAACTTCCAGAGTTAAACCCGTGAGTGGATTCAGCAGTCTGCAAACACTTTCTGTGCAGAGTTTCAAAACAGGCGTTTTCAGCCCAATACCGGCATATGGAAGAAACAGCAGAAAGCCCAGGGAAATATCTGCTTCTAAATCCAAAACGCAGCTATCTAACAGAACGGTTGTCAATGTCTGCACTCAACTTCCAGAGTTAAACCCGTGTGTGGATTCAGCAGTCTGCAAACACTTTCTGTGCAGAGTTTCAAAACAGGCGTTTTCAGCCCAATACCGGCATATGGAAGAAACAGCAGAAAGCCCAGGGAAATATCTGCTTCTAAATCCAAAACGCAGCTATCTAACAGAACGGTTGTCAATGTGTGCACTCAACTTCCAGAGTTAAACCCGTGTGTGGATTCAGCAGTCTGCAAACACTTTCTGTGCAGAGTTTCAAAACAGGCGTTTTCAGCCCAATACCGGCATATGGAAGAAACAGCAGAAAGCACAGGGAAATATCTGCTTCTAAATCCAAAACGCAGCTATCTAACAGAACGGTTGTCAATGTGTGCACTCAACTTCCAGAGTTAAACCCGTGTGTGGATTCAGCAGTCTGCAAACACTTTCTGTGCAGAGTTTCAAAACAGGCGTTTTCAGCCCAATACCGGCATATGGAAGAAACAGCAGAAAGCCCAGGGAAATATCTGCTTCTAAATCCAAAACGCAGCTATCTAACAGAACGGTTGTCAATGTGTGCACTCAACTTCCAGAGTTAAACCCGTGTGTGGATTCAGCAGTCTGCAAACACTTTCTGTGCAGAGTTTCAAAACAGGCGTTTTCAGCCCAATACCGGCATATGGAAGAAACAGCAGAAAGCCCAGGGAAATATCTGCTTCTAAATCCAAAACGCAGCTATCTAACAGAACGGTTGTCAATGTGTGCACTCAACTTCCAGAGTTAAACCCGTGTGTGGATTCAGCAGTCTGCAAACACTTTCTGTGCAGAGTTTCAAAACAGACGTTTTCAGCCCATTACCGGCATATGGAAGAAACAGCAGAAAGCACAGGGAAATATCTGCTTCTAAATCCAAAACGCAGCTATCTAACAGAACGGTTGTCAATGTGTGCACTCAACTTCCAGAGTTAAACCCGTGTGTGGATTCAGCAGTCTGCAAACACTTTCTGTGCAGAGTTTCAAAACAGGCGTTTTCAGCCCAATACCGGCATATGGAAGAAACAGCAGAAAGCCCAGGGAAATATCTGCTTCTAAATCCAAAACGCAGCTATCTAACAGAACGGTTGACAATGTGTCCACTCAACTTCCAGAGTTAAACCCGTGTGTGGATTCAGCAGTCTGCAAACACTTTCTCTGCAGAGTTTCAAAACAGGCGTTTTCAGCCCAATACCGGCATATGGAAGAAACAGCAGAAAGCCCAGGGAAATATCTGCTTCTAAATCCAAAACGCAGCTATCTAACAGAACGGTTGTCAATGTCTGCACTCAACTTGCAGAGTTAAACCCGTGTGTGGATTCAGCAGTCTGCAAACACTTTCTGTGCAGAGTTTCAAAACAGGCGTTTTCAGCCCAATACCGGCATATGGAAGAAACAGCAGAAAGCCCAGGGAAATATCTGCTTCTAAATCCAAAACGCAGCTATCTAACAGAACGGTTGTCAATGTGTGCACTCAACTTCCAGAGTTAAACCCGTGTGTGGATTCAGCAGTCTGCAAACACTTTCTGTGCAGAGTTTCAAAACAGGCGTTTTCAGCCCAATACCGGCATATGGAAGAAACAGCAGAAAGCACAGGGAAATATCTGCTTCTAAATCCAAAACGCAGCTATCTAACAGAACGGTTGTCAATGTGTGCACTCAACTTCCAGAGTTAAACCCGTGTGTGGATTCAGCAGTCTGCAAACACTTTCTGTGCAGAGTTTCAAAACAGGCGTTTTCAGCCCAATACCGGCATATGGAAGAAACAGCAGAAAGCCCAGGGAAATATCTGCTTCTAAATCCAAAACGCAGCTATCTAACAGAACGCTTGTCAATGTGTGCACTCAACTTCCAGAGATAAACCCGTGTGTGGATTCAGCAGTCTGCAAACACTTTCTGTGCAGAGTTTCAAAACAGGCGTTTTCAGCCCAATACCGGCATATGGAAGAAACAGCAGAAAGCACAGGGAAATATCTGCTTCTAAATCCAAAACGCAGCTATCTAACAGAACGGTTGTCAATGTGTGCACTCAACTTCCAGAGTTAAACCCGTGTGTGGATTCAGCAGTCTGCAAACACTTTCTGTGCAGAGTTTCAAAACAGACGTTTTCAGCCCATTACCGGCATATGGAAGAAACAGCAGAAAGCACAGGGAAATATCTGCTTCTAAATCCAAAACGCAGCTATCTAACAGAACGGTTGTCAATGTGTGCACTCAACTTCCAGAGTTAAACCCGTGTGTGGATTCAGCAGTCTGCAAACACTTTCTGTGCAGAGTTTCAAAACAGGCGTTTTCAGCCCAATACCGGCATATGGAAGAAACAGCAGAAAGCCCAGGGAAATATCTGCTTCTAAATCCAAAACGCAGCTATCTAACAGAACGGTTGTCAATGTGTGCACTCAACTTCCAGAGTTAAACCCGTGTGTGGATTCAGCAGTCTGCAAACACTTTCTGTGCAGAGTTTCAAAACAGGCGTTTTCAGCCCAATACCGGCATATGGAAGAAACAGCAGAAAGCCCAGGGAAATATCTGCTTCTAAATCCAAAACGCAGCTATCTAACAGAACGGTTGTCAATGTGTGCACTCAACTTCCAGAGTTAAACCCGTGTGTGGATTCAGCAGTCTGCAAACACTTTCTGTGCAGAGTTTCAAAACAGGCGTTTTCAGCCCGATACCGGCATATGGAAGAAACAGCAGAAAGCCCAGGGAAATATCTGCTTCTAAATCCAAAACGCAGCTATGTAACAGAACGGTTGTCAATGTGTGCACTCAACTTCCAGAGTTAAACCCGTGTGTGGATTCAGCAGTCTGCAAACACTTTCTGTGCAGAGTTTCAAAACAGACGTTTTCAGCCCAACACCGGCATATGGAAGAAACAGCAGAAAGCACAGGGAAATATCTGCTTCTAAATCCAAAACGCAGCTATCTAACAGAACGGTTGTCAATGTGTGCACTCAACTTCCAGAGTTAAACCCGTGTGTGGATTCAGCAGTCTGCAAACACTTTCTTTGCAGAGTTTCAAAACAGACGTTTTCAGCCCAATACCGGCATATGGAAGAAACAGCAGAAAGCACAGGGAAATATCTGCTTCTAAATCCAAAACGCAGCTATCTAACAGAACGGTTGTCAATGTGTGCACTCAACTTCCAGAGTTAAACCCGTGTGTGGATTCAGCAGTCTGCAAACACTTTCTGTGCAGAGTTTCAAAACAGGCGTTTTCAGCCCATTACCGGCATATGGAAGAAACAGCAGAAAGCACAGGGAAATATCTGCTTCTAAATCCAAAACGCAGCTATCTAACAGAACGGTTGTCAATGTGTGCACTCAACTTCCAGAGTTAAACCCGTGTGTGGATTCAGCAGTCTGCAAACACTTTCTGTGCAGAGTTTCAAAACAGGCGTTTTCAGCCCAATACCGGCATATGGAAGAAACAGCAGAAAGCCCAGGGAAATATCTGCTTCTAAATCCAAAACGCAGCTATCTAACAGAACGGTTGTCAATGTGTGCACTCAACTTCCAGAGTTAAACCCGTGTGTGGATTCAGCAGTCTGCAAACACTTTCTGTGCAGAGTTTCAAAACAGGCGTTTTCAGCCCATTACCGGCATATGGAAGAAACAGCAGAAAGCACAGGGAAATATCTGCTTCTAAATCCAAAACGCAGCTATCTAACAGAACGGTTGTCAATGTGTGCACTCAACTTCCAGAGTTAAACCCGTGTGTGGATTCAGCAGTCTGCAAACACTTTCTGTGCAGAGTTTTAAAACAGGCGTTTTCAGCCCAATACCGGCATATGGAAGAAACAGCAGAAAACCCAGGGAAATATCTGCTTCTAAATCCAAAACGCAGCTATCTAACAGAACGGTTGTCAATGTGTGCACTCAACTTCCAGAGTTAAACCCGTGTGTGGATTCAGCAGTCTGCAAACACTTTCTGTGCAGAGTATCAAAACAGACGTTTTCAGCCCATTATCGGCATATGGAAGAAACAGCAGAAAGCCCAGTGAAATATCTGCTTCTAAATCCAAAACGCAGCTATCTAACAGAACGGTTGTCAATGTGTGCACTCAACTTCCAGAGTTAAACTCGTGTGTGGATTCAGCAGTCTGCAAACACTTTCTGTGCAGAGTTTCAAAACAGGCGTTTTCAGCCCAATACCGGCATATGGAAGAAACAGCAGAAAGCCCAGGGAAATATCTGCTTCTAAATCCAAAACGCAGCTATCTAACAGAACGGTTGTCAATGTGTGCACTCAACTTCCAGAGTTAAACCCGTGTGTGGATTCAGCAGTCTGCAAACACTTTCTGTGCAGAGTTCCAAAACAGACGTTTTCAGCCCATTACCGGCATATGGAAGAAACAGCAGAAAGCCCAGGGAAATATCTGCTTCTAAATCCAAAACGCAGCTATCTAACAGAACGGTTGTCAATGTGTGCACTCAACTTCCAGAGTTAAACCCGTGTGTGGATTCAGCAGTCTGCAAACACTTTCTGTGCAGAGTTTCAAAACAGGCGTTTTCAGCCCAATACCGGCATATGGAAGAAACAGCAGAAAGCCCAGGGAAATATCTGCTTCTAAATCCAAAACGCAGCTATCTAACAGAACGGTTGTCAATGTGTGCACTCAACTTCCAGAGTTAAACCCGTGTGTGGATTCAGCAGTCTGCAAACACGTTCTGTGCAGAGTTTCAAAACAGGCGTTTTCAGCCCAATACCGGCATATGGAAGAAACAGCAGAAAGCCCAGGGAAATATCTGCTTCTAAATCCAAAATGCAGCTATCTAACAGAACGGTTGTCAATGTGTGCACTCAACTTCCAGAGTTAAACCCGTGTGTGGATTCAGCAGTCTGCAAACACTTTCTGTGAAGAGTTTCAAAACAGACGTTTTCAGCCCATTACCGGCATATGGAAGAAACAGCAGAAAGCACAGGGAAATATCTGCTTCTAAATCCAAAACGCAGCTATCTAACAGAACGGTTGTCAATGTGTGCACTCAACTTCCAGAGTTAAACCCGTGTGTGGATTCAGCAGTCTGCAAACACTTTCTGTGCAGAGTTTCAAAACAGGCGTTTTCAGCCCAATACCGGCATATGGAAGAAACAGCAGAAAGCCCAGGGAAATATCTGCTTCTAAATCCAAAACGCAGCTATCTAACAGAACGGTTGACAATGTGTCCACTCAACTTCCAGAGTTAAACCCGTGAGTGGATTCAGCAGTCTGCAAACACTTTCTCTGCAGAGTTTCAAAACAGGCGTTTTCAGCCCAATACCGGCATATGGAAGAAACAGCAGAAAGCCCAGGGAAATATCTGCTTCTAAATCCAAAACGCAGCTATCTAACAGAACGGTTGTCAATGTCTGCACTCAACTTCCAGAGTTAAACCCGTGTGTGGATTCAGCAGTCTGCAAACACTTTCTGTGCAGAGTTTCAAAACAGGCGTTTTCAGCCCAATACCGGCATATGGAAGAAACAGCAGAAAGCCCAGGGAAATATCTGCTTCTAAATCCAAAACGCAGCTATCTAACAGAACGGTTGTCAATGTGTGCACTCAACTTCCAGAGTTAAACCCGTGTGTGGATTCAGCAGTCTGCAAACACTTTCTGTGCAGAGTTTCAAAACAGGCGTTTTCAGCCCAATACCGGCATATGGAAGAAACAGCAGAAAGCACAGGGAAATATCTGCTTCTAAATCCAAAACGCAGCTATCTAACAGAACGGTTGTCAATGTGTGCACTCAACTTCCAGAGTTAAACCCGTGTGTGGATTCAGCAGTCTGCAAACACTTTCTGTGCAGAGTTTCAAAACAGGCGTTTTCAGCCCAATACCGGCATATGGAAGAAACAGCAGAAAGCCCAGGGAAATATCTGCTTCTAAATCCAAAACGCAGCTATCTAACAGAACGGTTGTCAATGTGTGCACTCAACTTCCAGAGTTAAACCCGTGTGTGGATTCAGCAGTCTGCAAACACTTTCTGTGCAGAGTTTCAAAACAGGCGTTTTCAGCCCAATACCGGCATATGGAAGAAACAGCAGAAAGCCCAGGGAAATATCTGCTTCTAAATCCAAAACGCAGCTATCTAACAGAACGGTTGTCAATGTGTGCACTCAACTTCCAGAGTTAAACCCGTGTGTGGATTCAGCAGTCTGCAAACACGTTCTGTGCAGAGTTTCAAAACAGGCGTTTTCAGCCCAATACCGGCATATGGAAGAAACAGCAGAAAGCCCAGGGAAATATCTGCTTCTAAATCCAAAACGCAGCTATCTAACAGAACGGTTGTCAATGTGTGCACTCAACTTCCAGAGTTAAACCCGTGTGTGGATTCAGCAGTCTGCAAACACTTTCTGTGCAGAGTTTCAAAACAGACGTTTTCAGCCCATTACCGGCATATGGAAGAAACAGCAGAAAGCACAGGGAAATATCTGCTTCTAAATCCAAAACGCAGCTATCTAACAGAACGGTTGTCAATGTGTGCACTCAACTTCCAGAGTTAAACCCGTGTGTGGATTCAGCAGTCTGCAAACACTTTCTGTGCAGAGTTTCAAAACAGGCGTTTTCAGCCCAATACCGGCATATGGAAGAAACAGCAGAAAGCCCAGGGAAATATCTGCTTCTAAATCCAA
Source organism: Aotus nancymaae (assembly GCF_030222135.1). NCBI lineage: Eukaryota > Metazoa > Chordata > Mammalia > Primates > Aotidae > Aotus > Aotus nancymaae. Next base: position 49,770 of record NW_026989232.1, read on the forward strand.
AACGCAGCTATCTAACAGAACGGTTGACATTGTGTCCACTCAACTTCCAGAGTTAAACCCGTGTGTGGATTCAGCAGTCTGCAAACACTTTCTCTGCAGAGTTTCAAAACAGGCGTTTTCAGCCCAATACCGGCATATGGAAGAAACAGCAGAAAGCCCAGGGAAATATCTGCTTCTAAATCCAAAACGCAGCTATCTAACAGAACGGTTGTCAATGTCTGCACTCAACTTCCAGAGTTAAACCCGTGTGTGGATTCAGCAGTCTGCAAACACTTTCTGTGCAGAGTTTCAAAACAGGCGTTTTCAGCCCAATACCGGCATATGGAAGAAACAGCAGAAAGCCCAGGGAAATATCTGCTTCTAAATCCAAAACGCAGCTATCTAACAGAACGGTTGTCAATGTGTGCACTCAACTTCCAGAGTTAAACCCGTGTGTGGATTCAGCAGTCTGCAAACACTTTCTGTGCAGAGTTTCAAAACAGGCGTTTTCAGCCCAATACCGGCATATGGAAGAAACAGCAGAAAGCACAGGGAAATATCTGCTTCTAAATCCAAAACGCAGCTATCTAACAGAACGGTTGTCAATGTGTGCACTCAACTTCCAGAGTTAAACCCGTGTGTGGATTCAGCAGTCTGCAAACACTTTCTGTGCAGAGTTTCAAAACAGGCGTTTTCAGCCCAATACCGGCATATGGAAGAAACAGCAGAAAGCCCAGGGAAATATCTGCTTCTAAATCCAAAACGCAGCTATCTAACAGAACGGTTGTCAATGTGTGCACTCAACTTCCAGAGATAAACCCGTGTGTGGATTCAGCAGTCTGCAAACACTTTCTGTGCAGAGTTTCAAAACAGGCGTTTTCAGCCCAATACCGGCATATGGAAGAAACAGCAGAAAGCCCAGGGAAATATCTGCTTCTAAATCCAAAACGCAGCTATCTAACAGAACGGTTGTCAATGTGTGCACTCAACTTCCAGAGTTAAACCCGTGTGTGGATTCAGCAGTCTGCAAACACTTTCTGTGCAGAGTTTCAAAACAGACGTTTTCAGCCCATTACCGGCATATGGAAGAAACAGCAGAAAGCACAGGGAAATATCTGCTTCTAAATCCAAAACGCAGCTATCTAACAGAACGGTTGTCAATGTGTGCACTCAACTTCCAGAGTTAAACCCGTGTGTGGATTCAGCAGTCTGCAAACACTTTCTGTGCAGAGTTTCAAAACAGGCGTTTTCAGCCCAATACCGGCATATGGAAGAAACAGCAGAAAGCCCAGGGAAATATCTGCTTCTAAATCCAAAACGCAGCTATCTAACAGAACGGTTGTCAATGTGTGCACTCAACTTCCAGAGTTAAACCCGTGTGTGGATTCAGCAGTCTGCAAACACTTTCTGTGCAGAGTTTCAAAACAGGCGTTTTCAGCCCAATACCGGCATATGGAAGAAACAGCAGAAAGCCCAGGGAAATATCTGCTTCTAAATCCAAAACGCAGCTATCTAACAGAACGGTTGTCAATGTGTGCACTCAACTTCCAGAGTTAAACCCGTGTGTGGATTCAGCAGTCTGCAAACACTTTCTGTGCAGAGTTTCAAAACAGGCGTTTTCAGCCCGATACCGGCATATGGAAGAAACAGCAGAAAGCCCAGGGAAATATCTGCTTCTAAATCCAAAACGCAGCTATGTAACAGAACGGTTGTCAATGTGTGCACTCAACTTCCAGAGTTAAACCCGTGTGTGGATTCAGCAGTCTGCAAACACTTTCTGTGCAGAGTTTCAAAACAGACGTTTTCAGCCCAACACCGGCATATGGAAGAAACAGCAGAAAGCACAGGGAAATATCTGCTTCTAAATCCAAAACGCAGCTATCTAACAGAACGGTTGTCAATGTGTGCACTCAACTTCCAGAGTTAAACCCGTGTGTGGATTCAGCAGTCTGCAAACACTTTCTCTGCAGAGTTTCAAAACAGACGTTTTCAGCCCAATACCGGCATATGGAAGAAACAGCAGAAAGCACAGGGAAATATCTGCTTCTAAATCCAAAACGCAGCTATCTAACAGAACGGTTGTCAATGTGTGCACTCAACTTCCAGAGTTAAACCCGTGTGTGGATTCAGCAGTCTGCAAACACTTTCTGTGCAGAGTTTCAAAACAGGCGTTTTCAGCCCATTACCGGCATATGGAAGAAACAGCAGAAAGCACAGGGAAATATCTGCTTCTAAATCCAAAACGCAGCTATCTAACAGAACGGTTGTCAATGTGTGCACTCAACTTCCAGAGTTAAACCCGTGTGTGGATTCAGCAGTCTGCAAACACTTTCTGTGCAGAGTTTCAAAACAGGCGTTTTCAGCCCAATACCGGCATATGGAAGAAACAGCAGAAAGCCCAGGGAAATATCTGCTTCTAAATCCAAAACGCAGCTATCTAACAGAACGGTTGTCAATGTGTGCACTCAACTTCCAGAGTTAAACTCGTGTGTGGATTCAGCAGTCTGCAAACACTTTCTGTGCAGAGTTTCAAAACAGGCGTTTTCAGCCCAATACCGGCATATGGAAGAAACAGCAGAAAGCCCAGGGAAATATCTGCTTCTAAATCCAAAACGCAGCTATCTAACAGAACGGTTGTCAATGTGTGCACTCAACTTCCAGAGTTAAACCCGTGTGTGGATTCAGCAGTCTGCAAACACTTTCTGTGCAGAGTTTCAAAACAGACGTTTTCAGCCCATTACCGGCATATGGAAGAAACAGCAGAAAGCACAGGGAAATATCTGCTTCTAAATCCAAAACGCAGCTATCTAACAGAACGGTTGTCAATGTGTGCACTCAACTTCCAGAGTTAAACCCGTGTGTGGATTCAGCAGTCTGCAAACACTTTCTGTGCAGAGTTTCAAAACAGGCGTTTTCAGCCCAATACCGGCATATGGAAGAAACAGCAGAAAGCCCAGGGAAATATCTGCTTCTAAATCCAAAACGCAGCTATCTAACAGAACGGTTGTCAATGTGTGCACTCAACTTCCAGAGTTAAACCCGTGTGTGGATTCAGCAGTCTGCAAACACTTTCTGTGCAGAGTTTCAAAACAGACGTTTTCAGCCCATTACCGGCATATGGAAGAAACAGCAGAAAGCCCAGGGAAATATCTGCTTCTAAATCCAAAACGCAGCTATCTAACAGAACGGTTGTCAATGTGTGCACTCAACTTCCAGAGTTAAACCCGTGTGTGGATTCGGCAGTCTGCAAACACTTTCTCTGCAGAGTCCCAAAACAGACGTTTTCAGCCCAATACCGGCATATGGAAGAAACAGCAGAAAGCCCAGGGAAATATCTGCTTCTAAATCCAAAACGCAGCTATCTAACAGAACGGTTGTCAATGTGTGCACTCAACTTCCAGAGATAAACCCGTGTGTGGATTCAGCAATCTGCAAACACTTTCTGTGCAGAGTTTCAAAACAGACGTTTTCAGCCCATTACCGGCATATGGAAGAAACAGCAGAAAGCACAGGGAAATATCTGCTTCTAAATCCAAAACGCAGCTATCTAACAGAACGGTTGTCAATGTGTGCACTCAACTTCCAGAGTTAAACCCGTGTGTGGATTCAGCAGTCTGCAAACACTTTCTGTGCAGAGTTTCAAAACAGGCGTTTTCAGCCCAATACCGGCATATGGAAGAAACAGCAGAAAGCCCAGGGAAATATCTGCTTCTAAATCCAAAACGCAGCTATCTAACAGAACGGTTGTCAATGTGTGCACTCAACTTCCACAGTTAAACCCGTGTGTGGATTCAGCAGTCTGCAAACACTTTCTGTGCAGAGTTTCAAAACAGACGTTTTCAGCCCATTACCGGCATATGGAAGAAACAGCAGAAAGCACAGGGAAATATCTGCTTCTAAATCCAAAACGCAGCTATCTAACAGAACGGTTGTCAATGTGTGCACTCAACTTCCAGAGTTAAACCCGTGTGTGGATTCAGCAGTCTGCAAACACTTTCTCTGCAGAGTCCCAAAACAGACGTTTTCAGCCCAATACCGGCATATGGAAGAAACAGCAGAAAGCCCAGGGAAATATCTGCTTCTAAATCCAAAACGCAGCTATCTAACAGAACGGTTGTCAATGTGTGCACTCAACTTCCAGAGATAAACCCGTGTCTGGATTCAGCATTCTGCAAACACTTTCTGTGCAGAGTTTCAAAACAGACGTTTTCAGCCCATTACTGGCATATGGAAGAAACAGCAGAAAGCCCAGGGAAATATCTGCTTCTAAATCCAAAACGCAGCTATCTAACAGAACGGTTGTCAATGTGTGCACTCAACTTCCAGAGTTAAACCCGTGTGTGGATTCAGCAGTCTGCAAACACTTTCTGTGCAGAGTTTCAAAACAGGCGTTTTCAGCCCAATACCGGCATATGGAAGAAACAGCAGAAAGCCCAGGGAAATATCTGCTTCTAAATCCAAAACGCAGCTATCTAACAGAACGGTTGTCAATGTGTGCACTCAACTTCCAGAGTTAAACCCGTGTGTGGATTCAGCAGTCTGCAAACACTTTCTGTGCAGAGTTTCAAAACAGACGTTTTCAGCCCATTACCGGCATATGGAAGAAACAGCAGAAAGCCCAGGGAAATATCTGCTTCTAAATCCAAAACGCAGCTATCTAACAGAACGGTTGTCAATGTGTGCACTCAACTTCCAGAGTTAAACCCGTGTGTGGATTCAGCAGTCTGCAAACACTTTCTCTGCAGAGTTCCAAAACAGACGTTTTCAGCCCAATACCGGCATATGGAAGAAACAGCAGAAAGCACAGGGAAATATCTGCTTCTAAATCCAAAACGCAGCTATCTAACAGAACGGTTGTCAATGTGTGCACTCAACTTCCAGAGATAAACCCGTGTGTGGATTCAGCAGTCTGCAAACACTTTCTGTGCAGAGTTTCAAAACAGACGTTTTCAGCCCATTACCGGCATATGGAAGAAACAGCAGAAAGCACAGGGAAATATCTGCTTCTAAATCCAAAACGCAGCTATCTAACAGAACGGTTGTCAATGTGTGCACTCAACTTCCAGAGTTAAACCCGTGTGTGGATTCAGCAGTCTGCAAACACTTTCTGTGCAGAGTTTCAAAACAGGCGTTTTCAGCCCAATACCGGCATATGGAAGAAACAGCAGAAAGCCCAGGGAAATATCTGCTTCTAAATCCAAAACGCAGCTATCTAACAGAACGGTTGTCAATGTGTGCACTCAACTTCCAGAGATAAACCCGTGTGTGGATTCAGCAGTCTGCAAACACTTTCTGTGCAGAGTTTCAAAACAGACGTTTTCAGCCCATTACCGGCATATGGAAGAAACAGCAGAAAGCCCAGGGAAATATCTGCTTCTAAATCCAAAACGCAGCTATCTAACAGAACGGTTGTCAATGTGTGCACTCAACTTCCAGAGTTAAACCCGTGTGTGGATTCAGCAGTCTGCAAACACTTTCTCTGCAGAGTCCCAAAACAGACGTTTTCAGCCTAATACCGGCATATGGAAGAAACAGCAGAAAGCACAGGGAAATATCTTCTTCTAAATCCAAAACGCAGCTATGTAACAGAACGGTTGTCAATGTGTGCACTCAACTTCCAGAGATAAACCCGTGTGTGGATTCAGCAGTCTGCAAACACTTTCTGTGCAGAGTTTCAAAACAGACGTTTTCAGCCCATTACCGGCATATGGAAGAAACAGCAGAAAGCACAGGGAAATATCTGCTTCTAAATCCAAAACGCAGCTATCTAACAGAACGGTTGTCAATGTGTGCACTCAACTTCCAGAGTTAAACCCGTGTGTGGATTCAGCAGTCTGCAAACACTTTCTGTGCAGAGTTTCAAAACAGGCGTTTTCAGCCCAATACCGGCATATGGAAGAAACAGCAGAAAGCCCAGGGAAATATCTGCTTCTAAATCCAAAACGCAGCTATCTAACAGAACGGTTGTCAATGTGTGCACTCAACTTCCAGAGTTAAACCCGTGTGTGGATTCAGCAGTCTGCAAACACTTTCTGTGCAGAGTTTCAAAACAGACGTTTTCAGCCCATTACCGGCATATGGAAGAAACAGCAGAAAGCCCAGGGAAATATCTGCTTCTAAATCCAAAACGCAGCTATCTAACAGAACGGTTGTCAATGTGTGCACTCAACTTCCAGAGTTAAACCCGTGTGTGCATTCAGCAGTCTGCAAACACTTTCTCTGCAGAGTCCCAAAACAGACGTTTTCAGCCCAATACCGGCATATGGAAGAAACAGCAGAAAGCCCAGGGAAATATCTGCTTCTAAATCCAAAACGCAGCTATCTAACAGAACGGTTGTCAATGTGTGCACTCAACTTCCAGAGATAAACCCGTGTGTGGATTCAGCAATCTGCAAACACTTTCTGTGCAGAGTTTCAAAACAGACGTTTTCAGCCCATTACCGGCATATGGAAGAAACAGCAGAAAGCCCAGGGAAATATCTGCTTCTAAATCCAAAACGCAGCTATCTAACAGAACGGTTGTCAATGTGTGCACTCAACTTCCAGAGTTACACCCGTGTGTGGATTCAGCAGTCTGCAAACACTTTCTGTGCAGAGTTTCAAAACAGGCGTTTTCAGCCCAATACCGGCATATGGAAGAAACAGCAGAAAGCCCAGGGAAATATCTGCTTCTAAATCCAAAACGCAGCTATCTAACAGAACGGTTGTCAATGTGTGCACTCAACTTCCAGAGTTAAACCCGTGTGTGGATTCAGCAGTCTGCAAACACTTTCTGTGCAGAGTTTCAAAACAGACGTTTTCAGCCCATTACCGGCATATGGAAGAAACAGCAGAAAGCACAGGGAAATATCTGCTTCTAAATCCAAAACGCAGCTATCTAACAGAACGGTTGTCAATGTGTGCACTCAACTTCCAGAGTTAAACCCGTGTGTGGATTCAGCAGTCTGCAAACACTTTCTGTGCAGAGTTTCAAAACAGACGTTTTCAGCCCATTACCGGCATATGGAAGAAACAGCAGAAAGCCCAGGGAAATATCTGCTTCTAAATCCAAAACGCAGCTATCTAACAGAACGGTTGTCAATGTGTGCACTCAACTTCCAGAGTTAAACCCGTGTGTGGATTCAGCAGTCTGCAAACACTTTCTCTGCAGAGTCCCAAAACAGACGTTTTCAGCCCAATACCGGCATATGGAAGAAACAGCAGAAAGCCCAGGGAAATATCTGCTTCTAAATCCAAAACGCAGCTATCTAACAGAACGGTTGTCAATGTGTGCACTCAACTTCCAGAGATAAACCCGTGTCTGGATTCAGCAGTCTGCAAACACTTTCTGTGCAGAGTTTCAAAACAGACGTTTTCAGCCCATTACTGGCATATGGAAGAAACAGCAGAAAGCCCAGGGAAATATCTGCTTCTAAATCCAAAACGCAGCTATCTAACAGAACGGTTGTCAATGTGTGCACTCAACTTCCAGAGTTAAACCCGTGTGTGGATTCAGCAGTCTGCAAACACTTTCTGTGCAGAGTTTCAAAACAGGCGTTTTCAGCCCAATACCGGCATATGGAAGAAACAGCAGAAAGCCCAGGGAAATATCTGCTTCTAAATCCAAAACGCAGCTATCTAACAGAACGGTTGTCAATGTGTGCACTCAACTTCCAGAGTTAAACCCGTGTGTGGATTCAGCAGTCTGCAAACACTTTCTGTGCAGAGTTTCAAAACAGACGTTTTCAGCCCATTACCGGCATATGGAAGAAACAGCAGAAAGCCCAGGGAAATATCTGCTTCTAAATCCAAAACGCAGCTATCTAACAGAACGGTTGTCAATGTGTGCACTCAACTTCCAGAGATAAACCCGTGTGTGGATTCAGCAGTCTGCAAACACTTTCTCTGCAGAGTCCCAAAACAGACGTTTTCAGCCCAATAAGGGCATATGGAAGAAACAGCAGAAAGCACAGGGAAATATCTGCTTCTAAATCCAAAACGCAGCTATCTAACAGAACGGTTGTCAATGTGTGCACTCAACTTCCAGAGATAAACCCGTGTGTGGATTCAGCAGTCTGCAAACACTTTCTGTGCAGAGTTTCAAAACAGACGTTTTCAGCCCATTACCGGCATATGGAAGAAACAGCAGAAAGCACAGGGAAATATCTGCTTCTAAATCCAAAACGCAGCTATCTAACAGAACGGTTGTCAATGTGTGCACTCAACTTCCAGAGTTAAACCCGTGTGTGGATTCAGCAGTCTGCAAACACTTTCTGTGCAGAGTTTCAAAACAGGCGTTTTCAGCCCAATACCGGCATATGGAAGAAACAGCAGAAAGCCCAGGGAAATATCTGCTTCTAAATCCAAAACGCAGCTATCTAACAGAACGGTTGTCAATGTGTGCACTCAACTTCCAGAGTTAAACCCGTGTGTGGATTCAGCAGTCTGCAAACACTTTCTGTGCAGAGTTTCAAAACAGACGTTTTCAGCCCATTACCGGCATATGGAAGAAACAGCAGAAAGCCCAGGGAAATATCTGCTTCTAAATCCAAAACGCAGCTATCTAACAGAACGGTTGCCAATGTGTGCACTCAACTTCCAGAGTTAAACCCGTGTGTGGATTCAGCAGTCTGCAAACACTTTCTGTGCAGAGTCTCAAAACAGGCCTTTCCGGCCCAGTACCGGCATATATAAGAAAGAGCATTAAGACTGCGTCTAAAACTCAGAAGAAACGTTTCTTTCAAACTGCTCGGCCGTGTGTTCTTTGACCTAAGGGACTTTAATCTATGTTTAGATTCAGCGAGATAGAAACACGTTCATTCTAGGAGCTGTCTTTGGATGTTCCAGAATGAATGGGAGTGTATGCTGTAAAGAGAAATATCTGTTTCTAAAACCAAAATGGATCTATCTAGCAGAGTGTTTGTGAATGTGTGCCTTCGGCTTAAAGAGGTAAACTGCTCTTGTCATGCAGCACTTTAGAAACCCTTTATATGCAAATTCTCATACAGAGCTTTCCAGCAAAACACCAGCCTAAAGGAAATAGCAGTAAGACTGCATCTTTAACATGGAAGAAACTGTTTTCAAACTGCTCTGCTGTGTGTTCATTCATATAAGAGACTTGAATATATGTTCAGATTCAGCTAGTTAGCAAGACGTTTCTTCCAGGAGCTGTGTTTGCCTATTCCAGAGTATACTGAAGTATAAGATGTAAAGACAAATGTCTCCTTCCAAAAGAAAAACGGATGATCTAATGGAATGGTGGTCAATGTGTGCATTCAACTTACTGAGCTAAACTGCTGTTTGTATGCAGCAGTTTAGAAAACATTTCTGTGTAGATTCTCAAACAGACATTTCCAGCAAAATACCGGCCTATAAGAAAGAGCATTAAGACTGCGTCTAAAACTCAGAGGGAACGTTTCTTTCAAACTGCTCTGCAGTGTGTTCGTTCACCAAAGGTCGTTGAATCTATGTTTGGATTCAGCGAGTTTGAAACACGTTTATTCTAGGAGCTGCATTTCGATATTCCAGAGTGTATTGGAGTAAATGCTGTAAAGAGAAATATCTGTTTCTAAAACCAAAACGGAGCTATCTAACAGAATGGTTGTGAATGTGTGCATTCAACTTAAAGGGTTAATCTGCTCTTCTTGGGCAGCAGTTTAGAAACCCTTTATATGCAAATTCTAAAATCAACATTTGCAGCAAAACACCAGCCTAAAAGAAGTAGCAGTAAGACTGCATCTATAACATAGAAGAAACTTTTTCTTCAAAATGCTCTGCTCTGTGTTCATTCACCTAAGAGTCTTGAGTATATGTTCAGATTCAGCGAGTAAGAAACACGTTTCTTCCAGGAGCTGCATTTGCATATTCCAGAGTGTACTGGAGTATAAGGTTTAAAGTGAAATATCTGGTTCTAAAACAAACACGGAGCCATCTAACAGAATGGTTGTCACTGTGTGCATTCAGCTTATTGAGATAAACTGTTGTTTCTATGCAGCAGTTTAGAAAAGATTTTTGTGCAGATTCTAAAACAGACATTCCCAGCAAAATACCGGCCTCTAAGAAATAGCAATAAGACTGCGTCTAAAACTCAAATAAAACGTTTCTTTCAAACTGCTGTGCTGTGTGTTCGTTCACCTAAGGGAGTTGAATCTATGTTTAGATTCAGCGACTTAGAAACACGTCTATTCTGGGAGCTGCGTTTGGCTATTCCAGAATGAATGGGAGTATATGCTGTAACTAGAAACACAGGCTTCTAAAACCAAAACGGAGCTAGCTAACAGAATGATTGTGAATGAGGGCATTCAACTTAACGAATTAAACTGCTCCACTTAAGCAGCAGTTTACAAACCATTTATATGGAAATTCTAAAACCAACATTCCCAGGAAAACAACAGCCTAAAAGCAATAGCAGAAACAGTGCATCTATAACATGGAAGAAAGGTTTTTTTCAAACTCCTCTGCTGTGTGTTCATTCACCTAAGAGACTTCAATATATGCTCAGATTCAGCGAGTTACAAACACGTTTCTTCCAGGAGCTGCGTTTGCATATATCAGAGTGTACTGGGGTACAAAATGTAAAGAGAAATATCTGATTACACTTAGAAACCCGTTTCTTTTAGGAGCTGCGTTTGGATATTCCAGAGAGAATGAGAGTATATGCTGTAAAGAGAAATAACTGCTTCTAAAACCAAAAGGCAGCTATCTAACTGAATGCTTGTCAATGCGTGCACTCAACTTCCAGAGATAAACCCATGTGTGTATTCAGCATTGTGCAAACACTTTCTGTGCAGAGTCCCAAAACAGGCGTTTTCAGCCCAATACCGGCATATGGAAGAAACAGCAGAAAGCCCAGGGAAATATCTGCTTCTAAATCCAAAACGCAGCTATCTAACAGAACGGTTGTCAATGTGTGCACTCAACTTCCAGAGTTAAACCCGTGTGTGGATTCAGCAGTCTGCAAACACTTTCTCTGCAGAGTCCCAAAACAGACGTTTTCAGCCCAATACCGGCATATGGAAGAAACAGCAGAAAGCCCAGGGAAATATCTGCTTCTAAATCCAAAACGCAGCTATCTAACAGAACGGTTGTCAATGTGTGCACTCAACTTCCAGAGATAAACCCGTGTGTGGATTCAGCAGTCTGCAAACACTTTCTGTGCAGAGTTTCAAAACAGACGTTTTCAGCCCATTACCGGCATATGGAAGAAACAGCAGAAAGCACAGGGAAATATCTGCTTCTAAATCCAAAACGCAGCTATCTAACAGAACGGTTGTCAATGTGTGCACTCAACTTCCAGAGTTAAACCCGTGTGTGGATTCAGCAGTCTGCAAACACTTTCTCTGCAGAGTCCCAAAACAGGCGTTTTCAGCCCATTACCGGCATACGGAAGAAACAGCAGTAAGCACAGGGAAATATCTGCTTCTAAATCCAAAACGCAGCTATCTAACAGAACGGTTGTCAATGTGTGCACTCAACTTCCAGAGTTAAATCCGTGTGTGGATTCAGCAGTCTGCAAACATTTTCTCTGCAGAGTCCCAAAAGAGGCGTTTTCAGCCCATTACTGGCATATGGAAGAAACAGCAGTAAGCACAGGGAAATATCTGCTTCTAAATCCAAAACGCAGCAATCTAACAGAACGGTTGTCAATGTGTGCACTCAACTTCCAGAGTTAAACCCGTGTGTGGATTCAGCAGTCTGCAAACACTTTCTGTGCAGAGTTTCAAAACAGGCGTTTTCAGCCCAATACCGGCATATGGAAGAAACAGCAGAAAGCACAGGGAAATATCGGCTTCTAAATCCAAAACGCAGCTATCTAACAGAACGGTTGTCAATGTGTGCACTCAACTTCCAGAGTTAAACCCGTGTGTGGATTCAGCAGTCTGCAAACACTTTCTGTGCAGAGTCTCAAAACAGGCCTTTCCGGCCCAGTACCGGCATATATAAGAAAGAGCATTAAGACTGCGTCTAAAACTCAGAAGAAACGTTTCTTTCAAACTGCTCGGCCGTGTGTTCTTTGACCTAAGGGACTTTAATCTATGTTTAGATTCAGCGAGATAGAAACACGTTCATTCTAGGAGCTGTCTTTGGATGTTCCAGAATGAATGGGAGTGTATGCTGTAAAGAGAAATATCTGTTTCTAAAACCAAAATGGATCTATCTAGCAGAGTGGTTGTGAATGTGTGCCTTCGGCTTAAAGAGGTAAACTGCTCTTGTCATGCAGCACTTTAGAAACCCTTTATATGCAAATTCTCATACAGAGCTTTCCAGCAAAACACCAGCCTAAAGGAAATAGCAGTAAGACTGCATCTTTAACATGGAAGAAACTGTTTTCAAACTGCTCTGCTGTGTGTTCATTCATATAAGAGACTTGAATATATGTTCAGATTCAGCTAGTTAGCAACACGTTTCTTCCAGGAGCTGTGTTTGCCTATTCCAGAGTATACTGAAGTATAAGATGTAAAGACAAATGTCTCCTTCCAAAAGAAAAACGGATGATCTAATGGAATGGTGGTCAATGTGTGCATTCAACTTACTGAGCTAAACTGCTGTTTGTATGCAGCAGTTTAGAAAACATTTCTGTGTAGATTCTCAAACAGACATTTCCAGCAAAATACCGGCCTATAAGAAAGAGCATTAAGACTGCGTCTAAAACTCAGAGGGAACGTTTCTTTCAAACTGCTCTGCAGTGTGTTCGTTCACCAAAGGTCGTTGAATCTATGTTTGGATTCAGCGAGTTTGAAACACGTTTATTCTAGGAGCTGCATTTCGATATTCCAGAGTGTATTGGAGTAAATGCTGTAAAGAGAAATATCTGTTTCTAAAACCAAAACGGAGCTATCTAACAGAATGGTTGTGAATGTGTGCATTCAACTTAAAGGGTTAATCTGCTCTTCTTGGGCAGCAGTTTAGAAACCCTTTATATGCAAATTCTAAAATCAACATTTGCAGCAAAACACCAGCCTAAAAGAAGTAGCAGTAAGACTGCATCTATAACATAGAAGAAACTTTTTCTTCAAAATGCTCTGCTCTGTGTTCATTCACCTAAGAGTCTTGAGTATATGTTCAGATTCAGCGAGTAAGAAACACGTTTCTTCCAGGAGCTGCATTTGCATATTCCAGAGTGTACTGGAGTATAAGGTTTAAAGTGAAATATCTGGTTCTAAAACAAACACGGAGCCATCTAACAGAATGGTTGTCACTGTGTGCATTCAGCTTATTGAGATAAACTGTTGTTTCTATGCAGCAGTTTAGAAAAGATTTTTGTGCAGATTCTAAAACAGACATTCCCAGCAAAATACCGGCCTCTAAGAAATAGCAATAAGACTGCGTCTAAAACTCAAATAAAACGTTTCTTTCAAACTGCTGTGCTGTGTGTTCGTTCACCTAAGGGAGTTGAATCTATGTTTAGATTCAGCGACTTAGAAACACGTCTATTCTGGGAGCTGCGTTTGGCTATTCCAGAATGAATGGGAGTATATGCTGTAACTAGAAACACAGGCTTCTAAAACCAAAACGGAGCTAGCTAACAGAATGATTGTGAATGAGGGCATTCAACTTAACGAATTAAACTGCTCCACTTAAGCAGCAGTTTACAAACCATTTATATGGAAATTCTAAAACCAACATTCCCAGGAA